>NC_051158.1:72313029-72363149 GCF_013339745.2 Dermacentor silvarum
AATGCGTTGCGCTGCTGAGAGCGAATCCGTGGGTTCAATGCCGGCAGCGGCGGCCGCAGGCTTTCCCTCTCTTTCTCTCTGCCCTTTTTCCAACCCTTATATCCCCCTCCCCAGTGCAGGGTAGCAAACCGCAAACTCGCCTCTGGTTAACCTCCCTGCCTATCGTCTATCGCTCTTGATGGAGGCGTAATGAAAAAAAAAGCGCTAGTGTACGCGTACTTATAGTGAACGTTCAATAACCCCAGCAGGGGTGCTATGCAGGATGCGCCGAGTTTCTCGTTCGCACGAGTTTTACTCGAGTTTGCTCGATGGCAGTCGGTGAACGGAGATAGCAAGGAACGTGCAAAAAGATCAGGCAAAAATAAATGTCGATATAAATCCACTTATGACAACATGAGCGCACCCTGCGCGGCACCAGTGCTTCCGCGCTTCAAGAACAGAAGACTGCGCAACAAAACGCGCCAGTGCCGCCTGTTGTCATCAACCTATTATCGCAATTTAGCAATACCCGCACTGTCCCGCTGTCCTACTACACACGTGCCGTGAGCCGCTTGCCACGCTTTTCTCGGGCGCGTCAAGAGCGTGCCTTCTCTTTCGGGCATTATATTTCTATCCTCCGTCGAATGCGAACAGGGCACAAGCGGTGCATTCTTGCACCTACGCTTTCCCTCACTCGAATACTTTGAAATACAAGAAATCAAATAACAAACATTTATTTCTTAAGTATCGGTTTTCGTTTTGAATGCTATAAATTTGTGATGACAAACGGAGATCGAGCGAAATATTACATTTTGAGCTTTTTTGCCGCGAGTGGCGACAGTGAGGCGAAATCTTACAAGGGATACATTCTAGAGGGTCACACGCACGAGGGAGTTCATACGGTGAGCAGTCGCCAGGGGCGCTGCAGTGCTATGTTCGATAACGTCAGTCGTGACAATGATCTAGCCATTCCCTGTCTATTAGGGGAATCGCAACGCAGCGCTGCGGCATGGCTGTTTACCGCAGGTGCTTCAGTGAGGCGGCTATTAAGGCCGCCGCTTTACCAACTGAAACGACACTCTAGCCGTAGAGACAGGAGCAACGACTGTCGCTGCAAAATCGCTGTGCGGTATTCTATAGGGTCCGTAGTGACGCAGCACAGTGAAAATGCACGTTTATCTGCGTGCGCGAAGCCTCCGTGATGCATTTCAAAGAGCATGCTGCCCAGCGACACAATTGATCGCTTGACATCGCTCGCCCAGTGAACGTGCCTCCATGAGTATGTACAAAGCATTTGAATGTGTTTTTCACTGCAATGTGCTTGCCGATTGCCTGTGCTGCTGAGCTAACAACGATCCCACATGGACATCGTAATGACAGCGCAGCAATCGCATTTTGGCGGGTGAAGGCTCTTGTATACGTGTGCAGTTAGGAAATGAGACTTCGAACGGAGGTAGGTGTTGCAAATGTTTAGTGTGCCGTGCTTGTGATGAAGAAATGCCGTAGTACTGGGTCTATAAAACCGAGCGTTTCTCGACGCTGACCTTGTTTGCGACACAGCGGCTCCGATACGTCACCGATGACAGAACAGCCATCTCAAACGACAGCTGCGATACGTTGTCGTTGGAAAACACTACGCACTGCTCAGGATGGTCGTCCACCACGGCGCATGGACACCTTTGCAAGCAGCTACAGTGGCGTGCCGATAACTATTTCCTGTGCGCTACGTCGCCACAATGCAGTCAGTGAACCGTGCTGTGAGGCCATCACAACCTAAGGAAATATATGCATAAGCCAGCGAAAGCCGACGCTTTATTTTGATGGTGGTGCTCAGTACATCACCAACGACAGAGCGTTGTGCGTTTTATTTCGGCGGTCAAGATTGTTGATGCCTCTCAGTACCGCACCAAGTCGCTGTTGCCGAAAAATAAGTTGGGCGTGGCCCAACCATGGTGGGCGCGCGAACAAGAGTTACATGCCTCGCGCGGGGCGTGACCTATGGTTTTGATTGACAGACGAACTCGTGCCAAACTCGTACATCACGAAATCCCCCTCGAGTTGAACTCGCGAACATGTCGGCGGCAACCTGTGTCATCGCATCCAGTGGCAGCAAGCGTCAGTATGACCGTCAGGATCCGTTCACCTACATGACTGATGTAGAGTTTCAGCGTCATTTTGCCTTTCCAAAACGTCCAAAGTATGTGCGCCGTCTGTGTGACGAGTTAGGCGAAGCCTCGAAGGCCCACGTCTGCGGAGACAGCTGGCGGGAAAATTATGCTTTCCGAGCACAGACTGATGTGACTGGGCTGCGGAGTAAAAGTTCGTGCGATCGCTTCGGCTCTCTCCGGCTTCAAGCGCTGTTCGCCCACAACGCCCCAGCCCCAGGCCAGGTACCGCGTCGTCATCGGAGTACTGGGGCACCTGCGAGCACCTGGGGTTCAACCCGGACCAATCAACCTGCGCAGGAGAAGTGGTCACATTATATTGGAAGACGCAGAATGGATGCCGGGCTGCCTTCCGGTGCAACAGGTGTCGAAATCAGTTTTCGCAGTTACACGGTGCCGCTGCACTGCACGGGCAGAGATGCGAAGGAAGTTACTTCGCCAACACGGACCGCCTTGGCCGTCCGAACGACCACCTCTCCAGGCGGCAAAACATCTAGCTCACGTAAGGCGTGAGCAGAAGCGTAGACATATGGCTGTTGAAGGAGATGACCGGCGACTTGTTTCCTCTATCGGAGCACGCCATCGCCGATTGGAGGAACTACCCCCCGTGAGGTCGCGAGGGACGAGCAGCTGGCGCGACCTCCACTAGGTGGCCCCGGGAAGATAGCGCAAATTGACGGGTGCCTTCTTCGCGGCGAGCAAAAGTACAATCGAGGCTGCCTAATGACGGACGACAACGTTCCACCGAGCCGCCAAAACTACGGCGGTGTTAAAGATGGTTGCCCATGTGTGTTCAGCATGGTCTGTGCGACCAGAGGGGTGCTGCGACTTTTCAAGGTCGACCGACGAAAGGCGGCGACGCTAGGCGCCATTATTGCACCTAAAGTTCAACCGGGGACCATTGTTCATAGTGACGAATTAACCGCATACAACTGTATCCCAAATTTAGTGGATGCTAACGGGTTTATGCCTCTATCTGCATTCGGAGACAGTCAACCACAGCGTGAATTTTGTGGATCCCATCACAGGCGTTCACACGCAAAAAATAGAAAATTGGCAAAAGTGAAGCGCCACCTCGTCAGTGGTGGGCACAGGGTAACTGCACCGATTCTGGAGTCCCACCTGGGATGAATGTGGTGGCACTCAACGGCCACGTGCGCTGCAAAGACCCTTTCTTGCGTTTGTTAGAAGCCACGGATCGCTGGGGCTACCCAGTATAAAGACTCTTTCCTGCAGTTGTTAGAAGCCATCGCTCGGCGCTAGCCAGTATGAAGATGCATCACAAAGTAAAAGAAAATAAAGCGTAGTTTTCTGACCCTTGTATGAGTGCTTTCCGGCATTCCTGAGTGCTTACACGGTGAGCACGTGGCAAACCACTTCTGCGCTAGGCGACGCTCACTTCGTCTCGCAGCCTTACTTTAGCGCGAGCAACGAGCAATCTGTTGAAAGCCCAGTGGGAAAACCAGGCGCACAGCTCGGAAATCGGAGCGCAAGCACGTAGCGAGCCACGCCAATCCAATCCAGAAGGAAAAAAGAGGAGGGCGAGCGTCCCCTCGCGGTATAGCGCGAAACGTATTAAACTACAAATTAGTCTAATACACATTCAGTGTACATCTTGTAAACTTTATAATGCTTATAACCCACGTTAATGTGACTAATATTGTTGTACTGAATGCATTTATTTTATAACTTGCTTGTGCCTGTAATGCACTCGGTGGAACGACAAACAAGTGACAGAAGGCACGACTACGCACCTATTGTATGACCACGTGAGCCCCAGTTTGTCGACCGCCCATATGGCAACGCCCAAGGGATGATAGCCACCCAGAGGGAATCTAGATAAACCAATGAAACTGGACGCGTGCCGACGGACAAACTTTGCCTTGTTACCATCAGTTCTTTCATCTTGGGGCGTCGCCAGAGCTCGCGGATATACCGAGTTTCGCCGAACTCGGTGCATCCTGGTCAAAATTAACCCAGAGTCCCCACTACGCCGTGCCTCATGATTGTATATTGTTTTCGGTACGTAAAATACCATAATTTAATGTTAATTAAACTATTAAGCGGTGCGCCACGAAACCAGGATCACAGATTTATAACTAACCAAAAATACAACGAAAGAAAACGGCACACGCGTCATGTCTCGTTGTCGTCTACCCGGTTCAGGTTTATCTTGCGACAGTAACCTTTATAAACACGCATATTGTTTCATCTTAACCCCAACACTCACGGTGCCTTCTATGTTTTGGTTAATCTTCCGTGAGGCTAAAAATATTTAACTGTGGGGTTTTACGAGCCAGAACCACGATCTCATTATGAAGCACGCCCTATAATGGGGGACTCTGGAGTAATTTTGACCGCCTGGGAATATTGGGAAAGGAAAGAAAAAACCAGGTTTCGCATGTTCCAAGTTTGGAACATTGGCAAGTAAAAGGTAACGCGTACCCGATGTATGGTACACAAGCGTTTTTGCAGAAGACTACCTATGAATTCCCAGGCAGTGCAGGCTCCTTAATCTGTGAATAGTGCGGGTCTGTCGAAACAGCAGGTGTTAACTTTCTGGAGGCAGGAACACAAAAATGTGGAGTACGCTTAAGCTGCGTTTTTAAGAGTGGAATGCGATAGCGTTCAGAGATCCTTGACTACTTCTCAAGCTTTCCGGTAACTGCTGCTTATGTAACCGTAACGTTTACCGGGAAACGCTGGCGGTCAACGCTATGCACGGAGGCGCGCTTTTACAGCGAAGCTGTCAAGGGCTCACTCTTCGACGGTCGCGTCCGGATGTAGAAAAAAAGCTCTCATTCGCCGTATGTGGCATGTGCGAGTGAAAGCGCGCGCAGGACGCGCTCTTTCAGGGGGAGCGAAAACACGGCGGAGAGGAAACGCGACTTCTTCCGTCGCGCGAAAGGCCGTGGGGGGACAGGAGGGAAGGCGACGTTTAGCTGCGGCACCAAATGCGTATCTTGCGACCGGGCGCAAGCTAGGGAACGGGCGACTCAATCTCTTACGAGAAAGGAGGACAGCGGGAAGGCAGCGCGGAAGGAGGGGGGGGGGGTTGCGGCTTCTACTCTGCGCACAACTTGTAGTTTGCGCGGCGCTGGGAGGTCGCGCGCGCCGTATCTTGAAAGCGATCTGCAACACGGCTCCTATCTTTGTATGCGCTGTCCTTTCGCCGCTCAGTTTCTGTTGAAGCGATAGACAGCATGAATCTTCGCTCACTGCTGCTGGCGCGCTTGCTCACGCCAGCGTTTTGAAGGCGGTTGTGTGCGGTCACACAAACAACGCGTAAAACTGTTGTCGACGGCGGCGGCGTTATGCCCGCGTTAGCATCGAACGCGCGCGGCGTTGGTGACGTGTTTATGAAGAACGTGCCAGCCTTTGCCGTACAGCCTGTGGCGGTGTACCGTATCGACCATAAGGTCATGGTCCCTGCGGACACTAAATAAATGAAAACCACCGGATCATATATATATCCCATTCTTTAATAGTTCAAATAACCAATTACAACATCACATCTTAATAGTCATAATTGGAAATACATAATTCCCACCATAGTACAGCTTCGCTGGTCTTCCACCTCCACCCCAGTGGAATGGCTGGCAGTTTTTAAGAGCGAATCTGTTTAAGCCAGCCGTAATTTGTCGGGAGTAGCAAGAAACTACCAAGAAAGAAAACAAACTTTTTTGCCGAGCCAGGATTCGAGCCCGCGTGCCCCCGGTCCCAAAGCGAGCGTCGTAACCACTAGGCTATACAGCCGCGGCCTCCAGAGCATGCATTTATGTGAACCATATGATTGCGTTCGAACGCCTTCGTCTTCGTGCACAGCTGGCGTGTTCGTACGCTCGTGCTCTGCGAGGTGAAGAGGTTTTGCGCGCTATGAGTGCGAGAGAGAAAGACGCATTCACGGAGCGGGTCTCCTGGAACGCGGTGTCGCGATTGGAGCGCGGTGTCGGTGTTGCAAGCTGCGCTATGCAACGCGCAGTGACAGCCGTAAGTCCGAGACGCGCGAAAAGAAATTATCATCATCATGACTAATAGGATAAAAGGTTCGCGCGAACTTCCGGAAAATGCTGAGCTACGATCGCCCAGCTTCGCTGTTTCAAGCGTTGCGCGGCCGAGTGCAAGGTTCAGCGTTTCTTTATTACTTGTTATTGTTTCGCACTTTTAATATATCAATCTGAGGAGATTTAACACAAAAGGCATGCGCTGTCGGTATTTTGTTTTAATGACATTTGTTTGTGGGCTGTCATTCTCAAGATTCCCAGGAATAACTTTGTAAAGAATTTAAGACAACGTGTGAGCAAATTTGGTGGAAAAAGGGGTATCTAATGTCTACGGCGGGCCTGCGAGGTTGTGGCAGCCTTGGTTGTGGTTGGGAATGATTTGTCACTGAGCGATAGTCGGCGCCCATAACGCTCTCGCGTTAATAACCGCGATCAAGTCCGATAATAGCACCACTGTCTATCAAAGCTTCCACGTTCACACCTTCATATACACTTCCAACTATCACGTACAACATATTGGACGGGCGCGCTGGAGGACTTCATGTTTACGAAAAAATAACAGCGCTGGGTAGACAAGGACGCAGACGAGAACACGACACTGGCGCTGACTAACAACTCGTTGTGAGTTGTGAGTCAGCGCCAGTGTCGTGTTCTCATCTGTGTCCTTGTCCACCCAGCGCTGTTATTTTTTTCGTAAACATGAATTGCCACTAACTCGCCCAAGTTTCTCTTCTATGTGTGCTGGAGGAATTTGAGTCCTGTCGTCGAACGCAGCTTTTCCTCCGGAAACTGATCGCTTATTCTTTTTTTCCGGACGACGGTCGGACAGCTGCGAGGCAGGCCGAATTGGTGACGGGGAGCGGCGATTGGGGGAAGGTGAGCGACGTCTGTTAGAACGGTATGACGGAAATCAGATGGCGATTCTGGCACGTGATACCCCAGAATATAGATTTAATTTAGCTATTAAGCGGTGCGCTACGAAACCATGATCGCAGATTTAGAAAACCTTTATAAGAACACGCATACTTTCCCATCCTAATGGCAACAGTCACCGTGATTTCTATATTTTGGTAAATCATCCATCAGCCAAAAAAACAAAAAAAAATAATGGGGTTTCACGCGACAAAACCGCGATCTGATTGTGAAGCACACCGTAGTGTGGGGCTCCGGGTTAATGTCGACCACATGGGGTTCTTTAACGTGTACACTAGCACTGTTGCAGCAACCGAACCCGTGACCTCGAGCTCAGCAGCGCAAAGCCATAGTCATTCACTGGGCTCCCACGACCGGTTCTTCTATCAAGTGTAAAGGTAACGTTGACCAGAGTGAAATCTACAGCAATTTATAGGTAGTCTGTAGGCACGCGGGTTCTTTTAGCGCAGTCTGTCTTTCTTGAGTTCATCTCGTGTTACCGTTATCTCGTCCTGCAGCGTTGGACATTTAGAGGCTGTTTGACTATGCTCCCAACATCATTTGTGCATGTCTATATGTGATGTTAAAGGGTAGATTATTTTGCGTGGGGCTCATTCCGATTTCCTTTATTAAGGACGCGCGAGACCCAGAAATGTCATCATTATATAACCAGCGAGCTTATTTGAATGAGATGTAATGCATATTTGATCATTTTTAGGTGTTCCGGAATTTTTAAAAATCGCCTGTTGCAGATAACATAATTCTAGCCCTTCAGCTGGAATGCTCAGAGAGGCGGACATTACTTGCACGAGACATCGAAACACATATTCATGTAAATAAAAACATTCACTAATTCTAATTTCCTAATTTACGGCACTTGTTGCAATTTACGTAAAGTAGGTAGCGAGTTTGCAAGGCCTATTCGCTTAGAATGAATTTGCAGAATGACACCAGTTTGGAGATATGCGATATCAAACTCGACGTGAATATGCACTGTTGTTCCACTTACATTTGTTTTTAACAAAACACTCGTTTATGCATTGAAGCATAAAAGTAACTGTACCGCTCATGTATTTCGTCCCACACTTTGGGAAATAATATCTCGAAACTGATGTCATCCTGAAGATTCATTCTGAGTGGATACGTCTTGCAAATTCACCGGCTACAATTCGTTAATTGCAATATCGGTCGTAAAGTAAATAATTAAGACGCTAATTAGTGATTTCTTTGTACATTCGTTGAATATATGTTTCCATCTCTGGTGCTAGTAATGTTCGCATCTGTGAATAATCCAGCTCCAGGACAAGAATTATGTTAGCTGCAATAGGCGATTTAAAAAAAAAATCCGGAAACTTAAAAGGAATCCCCCTGGTATTACACAGCGCACAGTATTGAAGCATGTGACAGTGTAATGGCGTGTGGTACTTAAGAACCTCGCCTTACGGACAAAGCTTTATTGCGTTAATTTAAATAAACCCGGCTAATGCTAACGCTATCATATTGCGCCCTTAAGATAAACTAATCAGTGCTCATTGTCCTATTGTTATCGACTCACAAAAAACTGATGTTGTAGATTGCCACAATTTACTTGGGGTTTTCATTAAATTTAAGTTGGGATGACCACTTTATTTACCTATGTAAAGTATTTCTTCCCGTTTGAAGATTACTGTATCGCTGTTGGGACGTACTACCGTTAAAAGTTCTTGTTGCTGTTTAATTAATGATTCAAGCCGGACATCCGGACTGAAAGGCCGGACTTTCCCACAATCGAAAAAAAAATAAACCCAAGTGTCTTATTCAGCTTTCCTTTTTAATTCCTGCCTCAGTGTGAGTGAGTGCACGTGTTTTGTGCGTAATATAACATTAATCCTTATATAAAACATGTCGGCTCACAATGTCGGCTCCTATAGTAGCTCCTAAAGGAAGTTGGTGTTTTCATGGAATACCGTATGTTATTCGATCAACGGCTTCTTTTATTTTATTAAATTTCTTGTATTTGGTCCATCATGTTTTGACCCATTGCATATGGGTATGTACCAGTGTATGTGCCAAGAAGAAAGTGAGGGATATCCGAAATTATAACGTGGATAATATTAAGGAAGCACGCAATGCCTCACGACTTCAAGTGTACCAGAAAGCTGGCAGAACGCCAACATTATTCTCATTCATAAGAAGGGAGACGTTAAAGAATTGAAGAATTATAGTCCCATTAGATTGCTTTCAGTATTGTATAAAATACTCACCAAGATAATTTCCAATAGAATCGGGGCAACGCTATAGTCGGATACAACTTTAGAAGACAGCGGCATTGGCCCCTCTAAGGCGTATGCATACGAGCCGGCACCAATAGGCGCGCACTTCAGGTGACGTCATGAGCCGGACGGCCGGTGCCCCCGCCGACGGAGAACATGCCTAACATGCCCTCGCTTCGAACTGGGCCGAGTCGCGTCAGCTCTGTGCGTCTCCCTTCGTCAGAGTGAATTCGAATTGTTTGTGGTGGTCTGTCATGCTGGAAATATTATTGTGAGCTTACGATGCACAATTTGTGCCGCGTGCGTTTGTTCTGAGCCTCGAGCCGGCGAAGAAAGATTGCAGCGAACATCGGTGACGCTGCGCTGCGCTTCGTGTGGAAACAGGATCCCGCGGCGACATACCACTGCAAACGAACATCGTACGTGTTTGTTCCATGGTGTTTTGTTTTGCTCCTAAGTGCAGTTACGACGACGAGAGTTCGCCAAAGTCTGGTGCCTACTGTGAACGGCGGGTGTGTTTGTGTACTGTGCCCCTGCGTTTCTCGTCGGACGTGGTGAAGTGATGGAGCAAAACCATTATCAGGATAAATGAGAAAAGCGTGCGCGGATGAAACCAACCTGCGAGTTTCACAACAGAAAAGATTTGTGAAAGCAACCTCCAACGCAAAGATTCCTTGCTGCCAGCTCAGCGTGCAAACGACCGATCGTTGGCAGCAGTGTGATAAGATAGCCGAGCGTCTAGCAGCGTCGTTCGAGTGTTGTGTAGCACCGTCGATTGATTGCTTTCCACCAATGATAACAATCAGTGACTAACACGCGCTGCTTGAGCGAATGTCATTGGATTGTTAACGGTCAGGCCATAGAGAAAGGAATTGAATTTCTTTCTCTATGGTCAGGCGTTTGGAAGCAGTGTTTGTTTCCTTAATGTCAGCCTGAATGCTAATATAAAATTATGACTGATACACTGGTGCCGTTGCAAGGGAGCTTGGCATGAATTCGCGTCGCTGTGTGGCTTAGAACTCTTCGCTCACTGCACGCGCCAGCTGTAGAAAGCCTGATGTGACACAATCGCGCATCAGTTGTGCTACCAGCGCTCGACTTGCTTTCCCACAACACAGCTTTGCGCTTTGTCGTGATATGTCGCTACTAAAAGATTCCTATGACAGTGAAGGCAACAGAGCCAATATGTACATTTTAAAAAAAGTACGACAAAGTAGGCACAGCTGCTTGTGAACTGACTCCTAATAGTTCTACTCGCGTCTGCGTTAAATGTGTGTGCGTGTTTTCTTGTGCGTTTATGTATATTTGTTATTTTGCCCTTTTTTGTATTTTAGATCTTAGTTTTCGTGCTCGCGTTTGTGTTCATGTGTGTGAATATGTGAGTTCTTCCGTGCGTGTATGTATTTATTCCTATTTCTATCCTTTTATCTTTGCTTTTGTTCTTGTAAGCATGCTGCAGCCACGACTTTCTTTACAATTCCATTAACTCGTCTCATTCAAAGCACCAATTCCCGTGAATAGCAGGGCTGGCCTCTTCGATGTCATTAAAGCCATTCTCTCTTGTCTACCTTGCCTCCTCAGTCTGTCACCTTGCTTTGTTTTCTCCTACTATTCTGACCTTGCTTCTTGTGCTGTTGCCGCAACGTGATTAACCAACTTGCACTAAAGAAAGTTCTATCAGCTGTGACAACAGAAACATTGACAGATACAAAATGTTAAAAGCATCGCGTGGCTTGCACAGTTACTTCGTCTCTTACCCCTGTTAATGTGTTTATGCATCAGTGCATACGGTAGCTTGCCAGAAGTGCACATGAAAAGGTGCCATACAGTGAAACAGCACCTTGCTATGTTGTTGCATTCAGTCTTAATAAACAGATGGTTTTGCTGCCCGTCACATGTGGTGGTACACATATATAACATTGTGCAGTGGGGTATCATTTCCTGTCTTGACGCTTTCATCATTACAAATGCAGTTTTCTAGTGGATGGAGTCCAGCAAAGCAGTGCTTTGAGAGCTTTTGCAACTTTCACCATTTATTACTTCCCCAATACCACTGTCTGAACCTGTCCGTCACTTTGCTTACAGCTTGTAATGACAAAGTGACTCACTAAAACACGTTCAACTTTACTGAGCATTTTTCCGGTACGCATAAATATGACAAAAAAAAATGCTAGCAAAATTAATCACAATAATTATGCTTGCATTCGCATTACTTGCTCGAGTCAGATTAATAAATTGAAAATTGGCTATGACAACACTTCAATTTTCAGTGCAGGCTGCTAACGGAGCCATAAAGCGTGCTCCGACTCTTGCTATTTCACTATGGGGCGCGTCAAACTCGATGGTGGCTGCCTGAATGAGCATTTTGGACCTCACTTAGCTAATGATGTCTTATATTTGTTCTCTTATTCGCATTACTTGTGTGAGCCAGATAACAAAATAAACATTGCAACCATATGAATGTGCTTTGGCGTTCAAGCTGCTGACAGTGGCTGTCAGTTTCGTGTTGTCTGCTGCTATTTCACCAGCACTCGCTATGACATGACTGTGATTACCAGTGCAGACTGCCAACAGAACCATAAAGCGTGCTCTGACTATGCTATTTCACTATTGGGCGCGTCAAACTCGATGGTGGCTGCCTGAATGAGCATTTTGGGCCTCACTTAGCTAATGATGTCTTATATTTGTTCTCTTATTCGCATTACTTGTGTGAGCCAGATAACAAAATAAACAATGCAACCACATGAATGTGCTTTGGCATTCAAGCTGCTGACAGTGGCTGTCAGTTTCGTGTTGTCTGCTGCTATTTCACCACCACTCGCTATGACATGACTGTGATTTGCAGTGCAGACTGCTAACAGAACCATAAAGCGTGCTCTGACTACTGCTATTTCACTATGGGGCGCGTCAAACTCGACGGTGGCTGCCCGAATGAGCATTTTGAGCCCGCCAACGATAATCAGGGTTAACAATAGTGTTTCAATTCAGATATGCCAGCATTTAAATGTGTTTCTATGCCACTTCTTAAATCGAGCACAATGTGTGCAGGACGTTGCTTTTCAGAATTGAGCTTCTATTATAAGGAATATGCCATAAATGGAACTGCTTATTTATTTGAGAGGTCACGGAATGGATGGTTGGCTATTGCGAACCCACCGGCAAAATTTTGATAGCCCTAATAAGGGCTGTTCTTTTGTTAATAAGAAGCCTTTATGCTTCGTCGAGTGGCTCAATGCCAGACAGCTCGCAGTCAGAGTCGCTTTCTTCAGAGTCATCTTTACCCAGCTGGATGATGATGGGTTGAATGTGCTCACTCCCAGACGTATAAAGTCTGAACTTTGCCTCCAAGTCCATCACATGCTGAATGCTCTTCCTCCAGTCTTCCGCCGTTACCTGCTTGATTTTCTCCCTCAAGATGACGTCAACCGTGGAGGACAGCTTGAAGTCTCTGTTGTCCGCAGCGATGCCATTTTTGACCTTGGCCCACACAAGCTCAATGGGATTAAATTCGCAGTGGTACGGCGGGAGCCTGAGTACAATGCAACCGGCCCTTATAGCTGTGTTGTCTACGATGTAGCTCAGAAAGCGTGACTTTACAGATGCCACCAGCTCAAGCAGCGGCTTCTTTATCATCCTTTCACCGTAGGTGATGTTCTTGCTTGTGAGCCACTCCTGTATCTTTTCCTTCTTCCAGGCCGTCGTCGGCAATTTCTCTTCTCGCCGGCTATGGTAAGGTGCATTGTCTAAAACAATGACGCTACCAGCTGGCAACTTCTGCAGAACGTCATTGAACCAGCCCTCAAAGCGATTGCCATCCATTTCTTCGTGGTAGTCGCCTGTCTTTTGGCCTCTGAATACATCCAAGCAGCCGTCGACGAAACCATCCTCGCTGCCGATGTGAGTCACGATCAGGCGCTGACCTTTCCCAAAAGGTTGTTTTAGACCCGTCGTCAGGCCATTTGCTCGAGCGAACAGGCGTCCGCGCTTCTGCACCACGGTGTCTGCCTACACGATCGACCGAGTGTGTCCCGCCGTCACCCATGTCTCGTCCAGGTAGAAGATCTTTCGGCCTTCCGCCCGGTAGCGCTCCACGTCACGGAGGTAGCGAATCCGCCAATCGGTGATGTCATCCCGGTCGATAAGCAGCGAGTTGCGGCTTCTCTTTTCGTGCTTGAAGCCGATCTCGACAAGCAGGCGACGCACAGTACACCGCCTTAGTGATGGGGAAACTCGGTAGTTTTCTCGACCGTCGGTATCTCGTTGCGGCGAAAGAAATCGTGCACACATGACCTCAGCGCGCACAACGTGAAGCTGTCAAACTTCGCGCTACGTCTTCTCTTCTCCGCATTGCCTGGGCGCTTTCGCGAGGGCGTCGTCAGTTTGCCACCTGAAAAATGCGAAGCTTTAACTTCCTCCCTCACCCTGAACACAGTCCTTTCGCTGACACCGAGCATGCCGGCGACAAACTTGCTCGTGTCCTCCACGCTGTGTTCAGGCTGCCTGTTACGCCAAAACGTGTAGCAGTGGAAGGTCATGTTGCGTGAATCACTGTTCAGGATGCGGCCGTTCTTGTTCTTGCCGAGGCTCCTTGGTGGTGTGGTCATCGAGGCGACACAAGGCTCGTTCGGCAACAAAGGATCGCGTTCCGATGTCACCTCGCTGGGCTCCGTGGCTGAAAACTGGCACGGAATGCCGCGCACGATCGTGCGCGAACTCACGAGATCGCAGGTTCGCAACCGCGAAAAAAAAAGAAAAAAAATATTAATTAAGAATAAGCCCCAACACATTAAGAAAATAAGGTTGTGCAAACACACAAAAAGTATATATGAATCTTATGCTATTAAGCCAGCGACTACTACGCCCGGTGCCGTCGATCTTGCTCCGTAGCAGACGACGCACAGCGTTGTAGAAGGCACGGAGTTATTTTTCTCTCGCGATCCGGCATGTGCGGTAGCATTTCCATCATGATAGTTTTACCAAACCACTCGTCAAGATACACAAATCTTATTTATACCGACAAATACGCATTTTAGAAGCAGTCACAATTTTTTGAGCGGGAATATTTCTTGAGTCGCGGAGGAATTGGCTGCTGCGCTTCGGTCAACTGGGCGGGGCCTCCTCCTGTCTTCTAAAGTTGTACCCGACTATAGACTTCAGACAACCAAGAGAACAGGCTGGCTTCAGGAAGGGATATTCTACGATGGATTATCTCCATGTAATAAATGAGGTAATAGAGAAATCTGCGGAGTACAATCAACCTCTCTATATGGCTTCCATAGATTATGAAAAAACATTTGATTCAGTAAAGACACCAGCAGTCATAGAGGCATTGCGTAATCAAGGTGTACAGGAGGAATACGTGAATATCTTGGCAAATATCTATAACGACTGCACAACAACCTTGGTTCTCCACAAGAAATGTAGAAAGATACCTATCAAGAAAGGGGTCAGGCAAGGACACACAATCTCTCCAATGCTATTCACTGCCTGCTTAGAAGAAGTATTGAAGCTCTTAGACTGGGAAGGCTTAGGAGGGAGGATCAACGGCGAATATATCAGCAACCTTCGGTTTGCAGATGACATTGTCCTATTCAGCAACAATGGAGGCGAATTACAGCAAATGATTAAGGACCTTAACCAAGAAAGTGTAAGAGTGGGGTTGAAGATTAATATGCAGAATACAAAGATAACGTTCAATTGCCTGGCAAGGGAACAAGAATTCAGGAACGCAAGTCAGCCCCTAGAGTCTGTAAAGGAGTATGTTTATCTAGGTGAATTACTCACAGGGGACCCTGATCACGAGAAAGAAATTTAAAGAAGAACAAAATTGGGCTGAAGTACATACGGCAGGCATTACCAAATCCTGACTGGGAGCTTACCACTGTCGTTGAAAAGAAAAGTGTACAATCATTGCATTCTTCCGGTGCTAACATATGGGGCAGAAACTTGGAGGTTAACAAAGAAGCTCGAGAACAAGTTAAGGACCGCACAAAGAGCGATGGAACTAAAGATGTTAGGACTAACGTTAAGAGACAGGAAGAGAGCGGTGTGGATCAGAGAACAAACGGGGATAGCCGATATTCTAGTTGACATTAAGAGGAAGAAATGGAGCTGGGCAGGACATGTAATGCGTAGGATGCATAACCGGTGGACAGTTAGTGTATCTGCTCCGCTGGAGGTCAATGAACTATCGTGTCTGACAGAAAGAATAAATGTAGCGGCAGAAAAGGGGTGCTCGTGTAAAAAAAACAAAAAAAACGGGAAGGGGGCAAATATATGCATAAAAGAACGAATGAAATGAGTGAAAGCAAAAGGAGGTTGGAATATTATTGACAATCGCATAACGAAAAAAACAATAACAAACAACTCTATGAAAATTAGCAGTGGATTAGCTAGGCTTTGCCAGGATATACGTAGCGTTCGGCCACATCGTTCAGAACCGGTAGGCCTCGTGGCATGGGCGGGTAACGATACCCATTGGTAACGCTAAAGAGTGGAATCTTCTGCTTAACGAGAAAGTTCTTGCACGTTGTGCAAACCCGCGCCACGGTTTCACCCCACTCAGGCGGCGCCGCTAAACTCAACGTTTCACGCATGGCACTACTTACCGGCGTCAAGTCTTTCATGTCTGACAGTCTTTCATGTCTTTCATGTCTGACACATATCTAAACGGATTGCTTACGAAGTCCGTCTCGAAGGTCAGAGTCGCACTGGCGCTTTCGCTAAGTTTCACCGTATAGTCAATCAATTGGTGAGCCTTGACGTCATCGACAGCGTCTTGTTGCTGCTGCTGAGATGGTCGGGCACGTCGCTCAGCCTCCTGGCGACGCCGCTTTGCTATAGACGTTCCTCCCTTTGCTCCGGTGTCTCCGCAGCACGTTTAGCCTTCTTCGATTCGTTCTTCCTAAGCTCAGCCGCTAATTGCCAGGCAACCACCTCGGGATCCGATGAGTTAAGCTTCTCCGCTCTTCTGCGCCGCTGAGCAGCAATTTCACTCTCCTTCTCCATGGCTATACCACACTGGCAAACGCCCAGCGCAAACAATCAAACGCCCAGCGCAAACGCCAGGCGCGCCAGCTGTGCGCCGTGTGACGTCACTGCTCCTCGCGCATTCGCAGCACGGATCTCCAGGAGCCACGCGCAACTGCTCAACCTCGGCCAGTGTAGCTCACGCTACAAAATAACTAAGTGCTGTTGCCTATGCTTTGAAGTTTAGCATAGCGAATAGATTCTAAATCTCCCTTTGAAACGTTCATGCTTATTGCTTGCAATGTCTTGAACTTAAGGATGAGGTATGATTCTTTATATTTCCTGTCTCGCGCAGAACGGAAATTTGTCTATACTATGTAGAGTTTAAGTTCATGAAAGTTATGACCTGGTTGGATGAAATACTCGGCGACGACTTTCGAAAGCTGTTTAGCTGTGTCCGTTTACCCTTATGTTCATTGACTGTCCCGTTTCACCGATATATTGGTTCTTACAGAAGGAACACTCAAACATATAAATTGCATGTGCATTGGATCTACATGCTTTTTCTTTTTTGCTATCGATAAAAATGTTTGTACTCCCCACCCCAGTAATTCCGTCCACTGTCCGCAAGCGACAGTCGTCCCTTCCTTTCTCTCTTATCGGAGTCGAGGGCCCACGTTGCTCACCTCACAACTCCTGCCTCCTTTTTTTAATGCGAATAGCGTTCGGGGCGCATTGTCAGGCCAGTTTTCTTTGCAGCTGTCTATCTATCCCTACAAAATATTGTGGGCCGATCTCGAAGGTAGTGCATTCAAAAATGTGGGCTGGTCACGTGGGTATTCGCCACTGGGTGTGTGCCACTCTTCAATGAACCTCTTTAACACCAACTGGCATTGGTCCCTGTGTATGTGCCGCTGGTTATATAAGCGCGGACTTCAAGGCGGCGCCGCCAGAGGGCGCACCATGTCGAGAAAGAATAGGGTGCCTCGATGCCAGCGCCGCATCGAGGCACCCTAAAAAGAAAAAGGGGGAAAAATGAAAAAAACAAGAGACACACACGATGAGTGCTTCCCGTGAAAAAGTAAAATAGGTGGTTTACGTGACGATTCGCAGCTAATGTAAGACTATTTCGCGGCTAAGCATCTTCGTCAGTCCTTAAAATCAGGGTAGTATATATACACGCATAGACTGCGCCGATCAAAACGAAAAAAACCTATGCGACGCGCGCTTGCAAACCATACGCTACTCAGACAGCATCGATGCAGTACTTAGTTTGTGAGCGAACGTAGGCACGTGAGCGAGGATCAGAGTATACTTTTTTATTTAAATGAAAAACACGGTGCGGTAGTCTAAACTTTCTTGACACTTACCTCGCAAGTGTAGGAGCTTTCCGTTGCCTTTCAGTGATCCCGCTTTACTTGGGCTTCCCATCTCTTCCTTCGCTCTGGGTCCCGGGGGAAGCGAAAACAATGAAGCCCTTTACGGGTCGATCCGGTGTACTTGGGAACACAACAGCCGGTCATGTCGACTCGATGCACTTGACAAGCTTGTCAGTCATGCGGCTGAACACTGTCCAGCAAGGAGAAGCGTCAGCGAAGCATCCGCGCGCACTGTGCCTCGGACTAAGCACTGACACCAAGCAATCGCAACCGCTCGCTGTTATTCAAGATTGCGTCGCAGCGAGAAAGCGGCGGCGTGGGGGCGTTGAATGGATAGCACCACCCTGAACGGCGGCGCTGGCATCGGGGCACCCCAAGAGGGAAGAGCGAAAGAGGCGTCCGGTTGCAGTTCACTTCGCGTGCATGACGCGTTTGCGGTACTCGCGTACTTGCATGGTCAGTGCAGATGAGTTCTGCCCGAATTATTACGTGCCTGTCCTTCTTACTGCAAGGAGCATTTATGACGGCAATATTTCGAGCTCAACATCGACACCCCCCCCCCCCCTTGTTCGTGTTACTGCGGGCGTGGCAGGCGGGACACTTGACGTCTATTCCCTTGAATAGCGAACCGGCGACATGCTAAAAAATTACTCCATCTCCCGCTAAAGGGAACCATGTGTGGATGCGAAGCAGCGGGGAGATGGTTAGCTTGAGCGGGAGATGGTTTCGCGGCAGCGGCCCGAGCGCTCATCGCGGCGCTGCACAGGAGAGAGAATGAGGCGCGCGCTACGTGGCGCCCCCAGCGGAGTATGCAGCTGTCGCACCACCTGTCGTGCGCACCGCTCTGGATTCCTAGAGAAGAGAAAGGGGGGAGCGTAGGAGAGGAGAGAGAGGGGGAGGGGCGCACATGCGCTGTGGAGGTGGTGCACGCGGGCGCCGCTCCGTAGAGGATTCCTAGAGGAGAGAAAGAGGGAGCGTAGGAGAGGAGATAGGGGAGGGGACGCGCATGCGCTGTGGGGGTGTGGTGGGACGCGGTAGGGACGGACAGAGCCGCCGGCAAGAAATGCTTCGCATTTAAAAAGAAATATTTAAGATATTGACACAGTGATGTGGGACTTCCGCACCGCGGGACCGGGCGCGCAAATGTCGGCGCCATGAAAGACGATGAAGCGCGTAAGCTGCACGCTCTTCTTCTGTCCGCCATTAAAGAAAAGCGTCTATTTTTGCAAGATTTCAATCTACGTTACATTTTCTGGTGGAGGCGCTGGGTACATACTACCACTCCGAGATCGAACCCCGTCTACAAGCCCAGTACGAAGACCGGTCGAGCTGACTCCTGTTCACGTACGGACTAGCAGTCGACTTCAAGGACTGCCACCTGAGCACGAGCCTCTACCCAACCGAGTCAAAACGATGAGTACATCAGTTCTGTCTTCTTCCTCAACTGCACCGACCGAGGTCGTCCTTAACCAGCCGCTAATCCCCAAATCCTTCCATGGGAACACCTTCGAGGATTTTGAGGACTGGCTCGATCACTTTGAGCGTGTCGCAGAATTCAGCGGCTGGACTCCGGAGCGCAAGCTACGCCACGCCTACTTTGCCCTCGAGGACTATACGCGGACATGGTTTGAGAGCCGTGAGGCGGCCCTATCGACATGGGACGAATCCCTACGGCAGATAATCAGCACATATGCCAGCCTCGATCGCAAAGAGCGAGCTGCATCTGCAATTCAGGCGAGACTCCAGCGGCCGAACGAAAGCGTCGCAATGTTTGTCGAAGATATGTGCCGACTTTTCCCGACGCGCGGATCCGTCCATGGCGGAAGAAAAGAAGCTAAGGAACTTGATGCGCGGTGTCAAGCAAGAGTTACTTGGGGTTCTAATACGCAACCCACCAAAGACCGTTGCAGGGTTTCTCGTGGAAGCCATAGCAATGAAAAAGGCACTGCAGCAGCGAACAAGGCAGTACAACCACGACGTGTCGACCCTATCGTGTGACGCTCTCTCGAAACCCTTTGTAAATACCGATGCCTTGCGAGTGCTCATTAGGCTTGTTGTTCGGGAAGAGCTCGAAAAGCTTCAGATGGCTCCGGCATCGGTACCGCGACTCGCTCGGGCTGAGGTCGTCCGGGAGGAAATGGGGCAGGCAGTCCAAGTCCCAGATTGAAGCGAGACACCGCAGCCACAGCCTCGTATGTCGTATGCGGAAGCTGCGCGAACTTCGCTGTCCCCGATTTTTCGCGGTGTGAGCGACGTCCCGGACTTTCATGGTGTGCGCGCCGTTGAACAAGCAACTGGCGACTTCAGGCCTCGCCGCACGCCATTCATGGCTGAAGCACGACCACCCCGCAAGAGCGACGTATGGCGCACTGCCGACCGGAGGCCCTTGTGTTTTCATTGCGGTGAAGCCGATCACCTCTACAGGGCGTGTCCTTACCACCGAGCTGGGCTCCGTGGTTTTTCACTGAATGCGCCGTGCCCGCGCAATGGCAAACGCCCCCTGGAGATTGAAGCCTACCTCGCGGACGCCAGGACCTCGTTTGCCCCACGATTCCGTGAGCCCTGTCACCGTCACCCGCCCGAAACAGGTCTTCCAGCCCCCTCTTCCCACACCGAGCGCAACAAGGCGTCACTCACCCAGCCCTGCCTCCCGAGAAAACTGAGTCCAGCGACCTGCAGAGGTGAGGTCGCTGACGTTACGAACGCTGAAGATCCTCCACTACGACGACCGCGATATGACGCAATTGCGACGCGAAGAAAGCGGTGTAGTTCGGTGTCAGTATCTTGCGGCGTACCAGTTACCATGATGACCACGAAGTCACAGCGTTAATCGAAGCGGTTGCGGACACGTCTGTTATGAGCCAGAATCTCGCGCGTATACTGAACAAAGTTTCGACGCAATGGACCGGAACTCAGATTCGAACTGCAGGAGGGAACCTCCTAACTCCAATGGGCCGGTGCATGGCACGAGTTCGGGGCTTCACGTAGATCGGCGACTTCGTCATTCTTCCTGAATGTTCAAAGGACCTCATACTCGGCATGGATTTCCTTCAGGCGAACGGCGCCATCATGGACCTGCAAGAGTCTAGAGTCAGTTTCGCTACTACGGAAGCCATAGCGAACAGTATCGACAACGACCGTGACATCGCGCTTCGCGTAGCTGACGATCACGTCACGTTGCCACCCAAGAGCAGCGTGCTTACCCTTGTCCGATGCGACGTGGAGGACGACGCCGAAGGTATTGCTGAGGCAAACATCCCCTTACTTCTTGAGCGCCACATTTGCATAGCCAGAGGGCTGCTTCAGGTGCGACACCAATGTTCAGTCGTTTTGCTAACAAACTTTAGCAACGAGTATCGGCATGTACCGCGAGGAACGACAATCGCATTTCTTCGCGAAACCATTGATGTCACTGGCATTGGCACATTGAAAATCGCATCATCTCAGCAATCTGAGTTACCCAGCCTAAAAGAACGGTTTCACGTTAACGCTGCTCTGCCAGACCATCAGAAAGACCGCGTTCTGAGTCTCGTGAATGAATTTGCCGACTGTTTTTCAACGTCGTCCAAAGTACGGCGCACGTCCATCACAAAGCACCACATTATTACGGACGAGTACGCACGTCCTGTTCGTCAGCATCCTACAGAGTGTCTCCAGTGGAAAGGGAAGCGATGAAACAGCAGGTGAAAGAGATGCTTCAAGACGACGTGATCCAGCCATCCACAAGCCCGTGGGTCTGCCCTGTAGTGTTAGTCAGAAAGAAAGACAACACGCAACCCTTCTGTGTAGATTACAGGAAGTTGAACCGTGTCACCAAGCGCGATGTCTATCCCTTGCTATGCATCGACGACGCATTGGATCGTCCACAACATGCCAAGTTTTTTTCTTCGTTGGATCTTAAATCCGAGTATTGGCAAATCGAAGTTGATGAGCAGGATCGTGAAAAAAAAACAGCGTTTGTGACACCTGACGGGCTTTATGAGTTCAAAGTTCTCCCCTTCGATCTCTGTTCCGCACCTTCCACCTTTCAGCGGATGATGGATACCGTACTTGCTGAACTAAATGGCAAACCTGCCTCCTATACTTGGATGACGTCGTCATGTTCTCGAGCACATTTGACGAACATCTCGCACGGCTCCAGAGCGTCTTCGCTGCGATCTGTACTGCCAACCTCACGATTAAACCTGAAAAATGCTACTTCGGGTTCCAAGAGCTCAAATTTCTTGGCCATGTTGTTGGTCCGAAAGGCATCCGTCCAGACCGAGACAAGTTAGCTGCTGTTGCTGAGTTTTCACCACCCACAGACAAGAAGGCTGTCCAACGCTTCCTTGGTTTGTGCACGTAATATTGGCGCTTTGTCGAGGGATTCTCGAGAATTGCTGAGCCTCTGACACGGCTTACACGCGATGATGTGCCGTTCATTTGGGTGGACGAACAGCAGCAGTCGTTCAATGAATTGCGCCAGCGTTTGCAAGCTGCCCCAATACTTACTCATTTCGACGAAGACGCTGACACAGAAATTCATACTGACACCAGCCATGCCGGTCTCGGCGCAGTTCTTGTGCAATGGCAAGATGGTGCGGAACGCCCCCATTGCTTATGCAAGCCGCAGTATCACCAAGGCTGAGAAAAACAACTCAATCACTGAAAAAGAATGCTTAGCGGTTGTGTGGGCAATTAGAAAATTCCGACCCTACTTGTACGGTAGGCCCTTTAAGGCTGTAGGCGATCACCACGCCCTGTGCTGGCTTGCCAACCTCAAGGATCCTTCAGGCAGACTAGCCCGTTGGAGCCTGCGCCTACAAGAGTACGACATCACAGTTGTCTACCGATCTGGCAGGAAGCACAGCGACGCTCACTGTTTGTCACGTGCACCACTCCCTACGACATCATCGGACCCTGACCATGACTTGCAATTTGTCGACGTTGTCGACGCTATAAAGATGGCTGAGCACCAGTGCGCTGACCCTGAGCTGCTGCCGCTGATCGAGCACCTTCAAGGAGTTGAAGGAGTTCTACCTCGCTCGCTCACGCGCGGCTTATCATCGTACTGTTTGCACAACAACGTCCTTTACAGGAAAAACTCCGGAAGCGGTCCGAATACGTACCTCCTTGTCGTGCCGTCGGCGCTGCGCCAAGACATTTTGCAAGCCTGCCATGAGGAGCCATGCGCGGGACACCTGGGATTCTCTAAAACATTAGCAAGGATACAACAGAAGTATTACTGGCCCCGGCTTTTTTCTTCTGTTCAACGATACGCGAAGACCTGCCGCGATTGTCAGCGCCGCAAGAAAACACCATTTAAACCGACTGGCTTTCTCCGCCCTGTGGACCCTCCTCAAGCACCGTTCCAACAAATAGGAATGGATCTACTTAGGCCATTGCCAGTGACCTCCTCACGCAACAGATGGATAGTCGTCGCTACCGACTACTTAACCCGGTACGCCGAAACCGAAGCTATACCGCAAGCAAACTCGTATGAAGTGGCCAAGTTCTTTGTCTGCCACATTGTCCTACGACATCGTGCACCGTCTGTTCTAATCACGGATCGCGGTACAGGATTTAAAGCTGAACTTATGCAGGACGTTCTCCAGCTGACGCATAGCTCTCACCGCATGAGCACTGCGTATCATCGTCCAACCAATGGATTAACGGAACGTCTGAACAGAACGCTGGCTGATATGCTCTTCATGTATGTTGACGTAGAGCACAAGACGTGGCACGAGATTTTACCCTATGCGACCTTCGCGTATAACACTGCTGCGCCGGAGACTACACAGTTTACGCCGTTCGAACTTGTATACGGGCGCCACGTCACCTCGACACTTGACGCCATGCTACCTGTGCCTGATAATAGCCCGAGCAGCGAACATGTGGAAGAGTTCCTACAAAGAGCCGAAGAAGCATGCCAGCTTGCTCGGCATCGTATCCGGAGCCAACAGCATACCGACACCCTTCGCTACAACCAGGGTCGACGCGACGTCCATTACAATACCAGCGACAACGTGTGGGTCTGGACGCCCATCCGTCGCCGTGGACTCTCGGAAAAGTTGCTCCGGCGGTATTTTGGTCCATAACAAGGTTACGCGCCGCCTCAGTGACGTAACCTACGAAATCATCCCCTGCATTGCGGACCCCGGTTCGCTCCGTCGTCGTCCTCCCGCTGAAGTTGTTAATGTAGTGCGCATGAAACCATACTATGCGCGTACGTGAACGCCCAGATTCACCTGAGGAGCTCCATTTCTTGTCGTCACTCAAATAACTTTGTCATGCGACCGAGGCGGTCACTTTTCGCATGGGGGGGGATTGACACAGTGACGTGGGGATTCCGCACCGCGGGACAGCGCGCGCAAAGGTCGGCGCCATGAAACACGATGAAGCGCGTAAGCTGCACGCTCTTCTTCTGCCCGCCATTAAGGAGAAGCGTCTATTTTTGCAAGACTCCGTCTTCAATCTACGTTACAATATTCACTCTCATTGCAAAAAACGACACAAGGGTGATGGAGTCAGACCAGACCTGTGAAGGTAAAAGTTCAGCGGAGGGACTCGGCAACGTATATAGTCTCGTAATCGATACTTCAGACATCCTATAGTGGAGCACCATCGACTATTCCAAAGAAAATTTTGATGCAAAAGATGACGGACAATAAAGATCTTGCATAGTTAATTGCAGGAGCAACCTTTCTGAATCGCACCGCAGTGACGAACGCTGACGCTAATGAGAGAGAGAGAGAGCAAGGAGAGGAAAGGAACCAGAAGAACGTCCGGTTTGCTACTCTGCACTACAGGTAAGGGAAAAGGGGAATAGAAAGAGAAAACTAAGGAGAGAATGAGCACTGAGTACACGTGGGACGATGTACAGGGACACTGTAGGCGGTCTCTTAAGCCGGTGCACTTCAAATACTGTACTAATGCACGCATGGTGAAATAAGAATGAAATGACCATCGCGCGATGCTACCTCGAGTGCATCAGCATATTCCTTTAGGGATAAACCTTTGTGGTCTGGCACAACAAAGCTTTAGCACTAAAGAAATATGCCGATGCACACCAAATGAACGAGGCGTAAATCTCTTGGGACGAGAAAATGGGACGCTTCTAACTTATAAGGCATCTGTGAGAAATTAGGTATGGTTAATGAAGAACAAAAATACAATTCGTTAAAGATTACGGCCGATTACATCATCATCATCATCATCATCATCAGCCTATATTTATGTCCACTGCAGGACGAAGGCCTCTCCCTGCGATCTCCAATTACCCCTGTCTTGCGCTAGCGTATTCCAACTTGCGCCTGCGAATTTCCTAACCTCATCATCCCACCTGACTTTCTGCCGTCCTCGACTGCGCTTCCCTTCTCTTGGTATCCATTCTGTAACCCTAATGGTCCATCGGTTATCCATCCTACGCATTACATGGCCTGCCCAGCTCCATTTCTTCCGCTTAATGTCAACTAGAATATCGTCTACCCCCGTTTGTTCTCTGATCCACACCGCTCTCTTCCTGTCTCTTAACGTTACTCCTAAGATCTTTCGTTCCATTGCTCTTTGTGCGGTCCTTAACTTGTTCTCGAGCTTCTTTGTTAACCTCCAAGTTTCTGCCCCGTATGTTAGCACCGGTAGAATGCAATGATTGTACACTTTTCTTTTCAACGACAGTGGTAGGCTCCCAGTCAGGATTTGGCAATGCCTGCCGTATGCACTCCAACCTAATTTTATTCTTCTGTAAATTTCTTTCTCATGATCAGGGTCCCCTGTGAGTAATTGACCTAGATACACATATTCCTTTACAGATTCTAGAGGCTGACTGGCGATCCTGAATTCTTGTTCGCTTGCCAGGCTATTGAACATTATCTTTGTCTTCTGCATATTCATCTTCAACCCAATTCTTGCACTTTCTCGATGAAGGTCCTCAATCATTTGTTGTAATTCCTCTCCATTGTTGCTTAATAGGACAATGTCATCTGCAAACCGAAGGTTGCTGAGATATTCGCCATCGATCCTCACTCCTAATTCTTCCCAGTCTAAGAGCTTGAATACTTCTTCTAAGCATGCAGTGAATAGCATTGGAGAGATTGTGTCTCCTTGCCTGACCCCTTTCCTGATAGGTATCTTTCTACTTTTCTTGTGGAGAACCAAGGTAGCTGTGGAATCCTTGTAGATATTTGCCAAGATATTCACGTATGCCTCCTCCACTCCTTGATTACGCAATGCCTCTATGACTGCTGATATCTCTACTGAATCGAATGCCTTTTCATAATCTATGAAAGCCATATAGAGAGGTTGATTGTACTCCGCAGATTTCTCGATTACCTGATTGATGGCATGGATATGGTCCATCGTAGAATATCCCTTCCTGAAGCCAGCCTGTTCTCTTGGTTGACTGAAGTCAAGTGTTGTCCTGATTCTATTGGAAATTATCTTGGTGAATATTTTATACAATACTGAAAGCAAGCTAATGGGTCTGTAATTCTTCAATTCTTTAACGTCTCCCTTCTTATGGATAAGTATAATGTTGGCGTTCCTCCAGCTCTCTGGTACACTTGAAGTTATGAGGCATTTCGTATAAAGGGCCGCAAGCTTTTCAAGCATGATATCTCCTCCATCTTTGATTAAATCTACTGTTATTCCATCTTCTCCAGGCGCTTTTCCCCTGGTCATGTCTTTCAAGGCCCTTCTAACTTCATCGCTAGTTATAGAAGGAGCTTCTGTATCCGGTTCATCACTATTTCGAATGGAAGAAGCTTGGCTGTTTTGGCTACTGTACAGGTCAGTGTAGAACTGTTCTGCTGCTTTTACTATGTCATCGAAATTGCTGATGATATTACCATGCTTATCTTTCAGTGCATACATCTTGCCTTGTCCTATGCCTAGTTTTCTTCTTACTGATTTCATGCTGCGTCCATATTTTACGGCTTCCTCAATTTTTCCCACGTTATAATTTCGAATATCCCTTACTTTCTTCTTGTTGATCAGTTTTGACAGTTCAGCGAATTCTATCTGATCTCTTGAGTTGGACACTTTCATGTTTTGTCGTTTCTTTATTAGGTCCTTTGTTTCTTGGGAGAGCTTCCCTACAGGTTTCTTTGGTGCCTTACCTCCCACTTCAATTGCTGCTTCTGAGATCAGCCTAGTTACGGTTTCGTTCATTATCTCTATGTTATCTTCATCTTCCTGTTCTAAAGCTGCATATTTGTTTGCGAGCACCAGCCTGAATTGGTCTGCTTTTACCCTCACTGCCTCTAGGTTGGCCTGTTTCCTCTTGACTAATTTCAGCTCTCTCTCTCTTCAAATTGAGAGAAATCCTAGACCTCACTATCCTATGGTCACTGCACTTAACCTTACCTAACACTTCTACATCCTGCACTATGCTTGGATCGGCAGAGAGTATGAAATCTATTTCATTCCTTGTTTCTCCATTAGGGCTTTTCCAGGTCCACTTCCTGTTGCTGCGCTTCCTGAAGAAGGTATTCATTATTCGGAGCCTATTCCTTTCCGCGAATTCTACTAACATCTCTCCTCTTGCATTCCTAGAATCGATGCCGTAGTTGCCAATGGCTTGCTCACCAACCTGCTTTTCCCCACTTTTGCATTGAAGTCGCCCATGACTAAAGTATACTGAGTTTGCACCTTTCTCATTGCTAGTTCAACATCTTCATAAAACTGTTCAATTTCTTCATCATCGTGACTAGAGGTTGGTGCATAGGCTTGTACTACCTTCATTTTGTACCTCCTATTCAGCTTTATTACGACGACTGCTACCCTTTCATTAATGCTGTAGAATTCATCAATGTTGCCCGCTACGTTGTTATGCACTAGAAATCCTACCCCGGATTCTTTCTTATCTGGAAGACCTCTGTAGCAGAGGACGTGGCCGTTAGTCAGTACTGTGTAAGCCTCACCAGTTCTTCTAACCTCACTAAGGCCAATAATATCCCAGGAAATGCCTGATAATTCTTCAAATAGTCCTGCTAAGCTAGCCTCACTCGAGAGGGTGCGCGTGTTGAACGTTGCCAGGTTCAGTTTCCATTGGCGGCCTGCCTTGACCCAGAGATTCTTAGCACCCTCTGCCGCGTAGCAGGTCTGACCGCCGCCTTGGTCAGGTGCTCCGCAGCCACTGGGAACTGAGGGCCATGGGTTAATTGTCGGAGTCATGAGGGAGGTAGTAGCCGAATACTGCACCAGGGAGGCCAATTCCTGTTCTGGTGAGGGAGTGACTTTGATGAAGCTTAGTGGGCCTGCCTAGTTTGGTTGCACCTGAACTAGTATAGCCCCACTAGCTCTCGGCAATATGTATTTTTTTTTCTTTGCCGGTGTCAGGCACCACTCCATGCCTGAAAATGTAGTGGAATGGAGCAGGATTCGAACTTACGACCTTCAGATTTGAAGTCGGGTGTTCTACCTCTACTCCACGCCACCACTATTACATAGATAATGGTAATTTAGCACAACGCTAAAACATTTTCCAATGATTAGAGTAAAATGCGAAAACACCCGTGTACTTAGATTTAGGTGCACGTTAAAGAACCACAGGTGGTCGAAATTATTCCGGAGTCCCCCACTACGGCGTGCCTCATAATCAGATCGCGGTTTTAGAACGTAAAACCCCATATTTTGTTTTAATAATTCGACCTGGAATATAGGCGTGAAGTCAGGTATAGTCGAATGAAAAAGGCCAATTGAGATATATGGTGATAATATACCCATACCTGCCTTCTGTGCGCGTTCGGATACTCCTTATAGGAATAGCATAAATTTGTTTTAAAAAACGGTTAAACTAAAAAGAAGAGAGTAATAGTATGAGAAGGACACCGTGACACGCGCTGAGAACAGATACAAGAGTGAAAAGGAAAGATGAAACATCAAAAACGAATGCGAGTCACTACATAATATTGTCTCTAGTATTTTGATCACATGTACATAGAAAGAAAAAGAATTTCACTTGACTGAAAACAGTCCATTCAAGGCCACTAACTGGTTTTGGTACGATTATTGTCCTACGCGACAGCGATTAATACCCGGAGCCCTAAGTTTGAAGTGCAGCTGTTAATTGTCTTTGCTGGGAATATAGGGGGGTAGCCTATGTTCTCGACCGCCATTCCACCCGCACACGACTTGAAGCTTGCACGATGGTTTCTAAAGTGAAAGGCGACAGTTGTGAAGCAAGGTTTCCACACTACGACATATAACTTGCAATATACAAAGAACTAGAATCAGGGGTCGACGGTACAGAAAATTGATCTTCTGGCGTCTTCATCGAGCCATGCCGCCAATTATCTACTCGCCAAGAGTTGCCGTACTATATTTCTAGCATCGCGAAGGAACAGCGGAATGGCGCAACGTGCTTCACTGTATGGTTGTGCGCGACGCTCTTCTTTTAGTCAACGCGCGTGATTTATGACGCATGCTCAGAGCGACCACTAAATTTTGATAAAGAGAAGAGGCCGACCCAAGCGAGTTATCATCCGCGTTGTATAATCGGCCGTTATCTGCTATGTAAGAGCAAGCGCGTTGGCACGCGAATACTCAAGCTGGCGTGGCCTATTATGTTTTTTTTTTCTTTTCCGCATAAATATGCGCTCCTCCTAGCTGCATTCCTGCTCGAGTGCGGCTGTGAGCGCTGCAGCCAAATAGTTATATATATATATATATATATATATATATATATATATATATATATATATATATATATACCTTCCTTCGCGAGCGCAAAGTTTGGAAAGGCAATCGTTCATCGCTTCTCCGGCACACGTAGATCAATATCGAGAACGCAAATACGCTTTCGGAAGTGCTCACTGCCAGAGATCCTTCGACTGACTGACTCGATCAACGCCGGTGACGTCACAACTTCGCAGATGGACCGGCGCAGCGAGACACGAGCGAAACAACGGATCATGCTGATCGAGACTCCGTGGTTGCGGGTGATCCTCGTTGCTCTGCTGACGGCTCCCCACCTCGTAAGTCGTACATGGCGTAAAAGTGAGTGTTTTTTTTTTTTTGTCGTAGGCGCAGTTCTTACGTGCCCAAATGATTTTTTTTATTTATTAGAAAGATAATAAATGGTAGGGCTGTGCGAATATTCGAAACTTTAGAATAACGAATCGAATAGTCACTATTTGTAAATGGGGAATATTTTTCGAAAACTTTTCGGATATTTCGAAACATCAAGTGCGCCCCAATAAGCTTAAAATTGGAGAAAAAGTACAGTACATTTTCACCTCTTCGGGGGTGGTATAGACATAAAACGTCAGACCTTGCGTAGTGGATCAGGCTACATCACTTAGGCAGCCATACTTTACAGGCTGTACAGCGATCATTCGCACTCTCTGAAGAGCCCCGTGCATACGAAGTGGCTACTTGTTTGCTCCTGATTCTTCATTTATGCTTTTAATAAACAGCGCTTCATAGCGTACTACGTAGCCTAATGGCAGAAGCTTGCGAACTTTAAGAATACTAGCATGTGAACATCGGTTAATATAAATTGTAATAACGGCTATTCATTATTCGAAAACTATTTGGAAAGTACTCAACATTCAATTCGATTGGATTCGCTTTTGGCACTATTTTGATTCGTGTTCGATTCGGTCTCAAAAATCACTATTCGCACACCCCTACTAATTAGTAACATAAACGGGAAGCAGTAATAGAAGCGTATATCAGTAAACATACGCTTCTGCAATGGCAACACACTCAGTGTATGTAGCTGAGCCTTCGTAAGCCAGAAAACACACACACACGCACGAGAAAAGACGGGTGGCGCCAACATTCTCGCACCTGCCACGTCACAGATTTTGGCAGCGTCTACTCCGGTCTAGTCAATCGATAACCGGTAAAGTTCTATACTGCCAGTATGAAGGAACCAGGGACTCAAGCTAGCGAGCCCTGATAACCCATCCTGCGCCAAAGCAGCCAGAAAACGAGGAGATACGTTGAAATCCGTGAAGTCACATTGAACGTCCTGGTGCCGAGGTTTCGGCATGAAGCACAAGCAAGAGAACTTTGGCCTTGATTTGCTTCGGTAATAATGAACTTTCTTTCGCCAAGTGAATAAAAACAAGACAGATTTTCTGGAGAATCTCCCCATCTCCTGCAGCATATATGAACAAATAACCACCCGCACGCGAGACAGCGAAACGGGCGGACGAACTGGCTAGTTCAGGAGGAAGCTGCTGCAGCGCCTCTAGCGGGCGCATTAGCAGGCGACAGCGGCCGCTTCAGTGGAGAGCGTAGGAAGGATGGGCGAGTGAGCCCACTAGAAAAGCTTCTACAACACTGTAGCCATATCCAAACCTTCAGACGGCCCACATCTCCCCAGCGACAGCATGTGCCGGCGGCATCGGCCGTTCGCTTACACGTGTATACATAAGAAGGCATTTTATAATGTAGCCGCGTTCTAAACCTAACAAGCCCCGCGAGAAAATGTTTAATGAGATTTGATTAAAATTTTATTTGCAAATATCAAATCTAGAACTCATATAAGTCTTTAGGAACTGCGTTCGCATTGAAGGTTTTCTTTTCAAGCGAAGCTTAAGTTGCGTTACAGATTTCGGTGGCGGCGTAGTCACGCAAGAAGTCATATGCGGCGCATGCCCGCATTATTATTATTATTATTTGATTTCAAACCATACACTTTTGACAGGAAAGGGAAAGCGAGGAGCAGGCTGGCAACTGCCACCGGATGGGGCACAACGCCTGCCTACTCTTTCATTTTATTTGTGGGTATGAGCCATAGATATGCGGGTATTAGCCAGGGACAAAAAGATAGAAAGAAAGAAGGAAGGTAAGAAAGAAAGAGCAGGGGCGGAGAAAGGTGCGCCGGCGCAGGATCACGTGACGTGCGCGACCACTCAGGGTCGTTTGGTGTGTCGCGGGGAGGGAAAGTTTAGGAAAGCGGTTGGCGCGCGCTCCGCCGGGCTTCCCTTGCCTCATATCAGTTTCGGTGTTCGGATGGGAAGTACGCGCGTAGTGCGTTCCACCGAGGAGAAGGCTGCGTTTGAGCAATGGCGCCGCGTACTCGCTCGGGAAAGGGCTCGTCGTCAACGTGCCGATTCTAGCGTGAGGGCTTCCGAAGCCCAGGCGAAACGTCAGCGAAGAGCGCGATGTGTGGAGGCCAGACATCAGCGATGAGCCGCCGACCCTGAGTTTAGGGCAAACGAAGCGGAAGGCTTGCGACAGCGTCGTCTTGCTACCAAGCTTCGCTTACCCCCATTTCCTCGACAGGGGAAGGATTATGATTTTTTTTCAAATTACGTAGGATATTTACTCTTGGCGTTCGGCGACAAACATGCCCCGACACTCGGCTGTGCGAGATCACACGCCTTTTGCATCGTCGCCCTTGTCTCAGCGACGGAAGTGCGACCTCCAACCAACGACAACCGACCGCGAATCACCGACCACCTAAAAACGTAAAACCTTTCTAAACAAAATTCGCAAGAAACGTCGACGATGATTGGTAATTTAAACGAAATACCAGAACGAACGAGCGAACAAAAGAGAGAGAGAGAGAGTGAAAGAGAGCGAACAAGCGAACGTTCTCCACGCCGACCACCTATACCGAACGTTCTCCATAGTGACCATCGACCACCTACTTACCACCGACCAACCACGAAAACGGCCAAAAAAGCAAAAAAAGGCTGTTCGCTTTAAAGGTACTGACAAACTCTTTTTATGGATTCAATTTTTTTATGGCGCAACGCAAAGCTCACCATCGCTAGTGTTTGCACCTGCAGTGGTTGCTTCCAAAAGAGCGTGGATATTTTGTAAGCAGAATTTTTCGATCTGAACAGCCTCTAAAAAAAGTGAGAGCAATTCCGATAGCCCGCCTCGCAAATTATGAAAGCCACCCATCAAGCTGCTTTCACTGGAGGGAGTGCAACTGTGATTAACCACCCATACTGTCATCTTTCCAACCACTTTTAAAGGTAAATAGACTGGTACAATTAGTTTGCGTTGTTGTACAGACCTTTCTTATAGTTGTACCGCGTTTTTTTTCCAAGTACACACCTACGTCATGGCTGGCTGGCCCCCGGCGTCTTTATTTTGTCCATAGACGAGCCAAGCCAACTCATAGAAAACGAAGGCGAAGGCAGCGCCTTTACTGCTCACTACTAACGAAGGCTTATCTGCATATTGCAAGTTAGAAAAAAAGTTGTAATAGAAAGAATGGTACTGCATTTCAATAATAATGAAAAGACCAGGAACCACGTACACTAGTTGAAGGCCACGTGGTAGACCTCAAAAGTAAGTTCATATTTTTGCGGCGTTGGGCGCCAAAGGTAATTTTTCGCGAATTTTACTGCAGAAATAAAAATATAAATTCTCGTTTAATGAGAAAAAATCACATCATCTCACCCTACAGGTAACCATGGTGGGATGCGAAAGCATCGCGAGGGGTGCGCTTCGAGTTTCCGTTTCGTTTCACTCGGCAACACAACCCAATGAAAGTTAGAGTGAGAGAATGTATTGAGAAGAGAGGAGACGTTTGTACGGGGTTGTTGCGTCTTTATTTAGAGATCGTACGTGATTCCTAGCGTCGGTGCGCGGGGTATCTTGAAGACGATGGCTTCGTGGTCGGTGAAGTGTAGCGTCAATGGGTCTTGCTGCAGAGGGTATCCCTGGCCCGAAGTTCGCGGTCAGCTTGCCGACGCTGACGTTTACGTTCGGCTTCCCGAGCCTACCTCTGCTCCGCGGCGGTGGCGCTGCCGCAGCAACTAGCGCCGACGTTGACGTTGTTCATGGCGTTTCGCACATCGTTGTACAGAGAGAGAATGACGGAAGCACAGCGAACGCACGCTTTATACTGCGCCGCGACACTTGCGCCACCTACCGGCGTACCCTTAGAGAGAGAGAGGAAGAGAGTGAGAGAGAGAGTTATATGTAATGATTTGCTGCGCCGTACCTGTGGCGGAGAGGGGGAGAGGGGAGGAGGAGAGCGCACACCCACATAGGAGAGATAATGAGGGAGAGTTGCGCATGCGCAGTATGCGTGCGGACGCCGCAGAACGGACACTGCCCCGAGCATAAGATGCTCTCGCATCTAAAACAGGGCCCGCTCTAGCCAATACGATATACGATCTTTCCATCAGTGGGGTTATATCAATTCATGAGCTGAGCGGTTGTCTGTCCCTTTAAGAACAATTCGCCGTGTTCTGGCCATCGGCACAACGAACTTAAGTTCAAATCACCAGAACATCGGTGCTTGCCAAGCGTTCTGCCTGACCGGATGGGTTTTATCTGTGCAGGTAATTTCGCTTTATATTTTGCGACATGCACTGTTACGAAGTCAGCAATTTTGTAGCAACTTCTCAGTCGTTCCGAAGCACGCTGTTACGAAGAGCGGAAAGCCAGAGCGCATACAAACTTCGTAACACTGAAATATTGCAATCGACATCATAGCTTCTTCGCAAATTTTCTTGCTCCGCTGAAGCACCCCAACGCTTATGCTGCCTTCGCGGACTTCCATACTCCAAACGTCACACGCAAGTTAAAATGGGTTTCCGGCCGCCAAAGTTAGCACCGTTCGTATGGAATATGGGGCTCGTACTTTAGAATTTACTTCCTCCGGCCATTATTTTTTCTTTCATTTATTTCTTCATTTTTATGGTGGCTTTTGTAACTAATTATTCGCTATACAAACGGTACTTTCTCATAAAAAGTGCGCCTGTTTTCTGATTGTGGTCACTATATATGCAGCGCTTTTATTGTTGATGTGCCCAATTCCTGGTTTCATATCGCTGTGACAAACCCACGCGGCTCCCGAGCGATGAGTGCCTTCTAAGAATAACGGTAAATATTTCGCCTGCCGTTCAGGTGAGCGGCTACAGTCGGAGACCCGTGTACAACATTTACCACATGGTGAACGCGATTTGGCAAGTGGACGAAGCCATGGACCTGGACGCCAACGCCATCGAATCAGACGTCACCTTCGATAATAACGGCACCGCATTATGGTTCTACCACGGCGTGCCGTGCGACTGCTTCAGGTGGTGTCAGCGTTACGAAGAAGTGCCTGCTTTTCTGCGGTACCTTCGGCGAACAACAGGTAACGTACGTCCTGTAATATATATATATATATATATATATATATATATATATATATATATATTCGCTTTTTCTTGAGTTGTCATTCTTCTTAGCCTGATAATAGAGCTTTGGCTTGTCTGTAAACGCATACATGAGCCTTCGCGGAGTTATCGATGACTTGAATTACAGCAACATTACGAGAACAATTCTGGTAACGACATCCTGTGACGATTTATCCAGACACAACGCTTTACACAGGTTTTCGTCTTACATGGGCGTTTTTGCCGAAGAGAAATAAAACAAAGGCAGCGTGTTATCGAAAACTTCGCTGCCGATAAGTTGCACCACCAACTAAGTAGAATATACTTGGATACTGCAAGAGTAGTAGCAACATGCAAGAAAGGCCATAAATGGAGGAATATTTGGCAAGAATCAATAATCGCGGCTACATTCTGAGGGCCCGCATTTAGGCCCATGGCCAAAATACTTCTTGTCAGGCCATGAAGGTCAATGTGGGTTTTGTGAGAGACGCCGAACTGGATATAAGATTGTAATAAGTGTTTTCGGTTATTTGTTATTTTATATTTATGACTTTTCTTTTCAAATAGTCATCTGTGATTTCTCTTTCTCCTATTTCCCCTTCCCGAACGCTAAGAAGCAGGCTAGAGAACGGGTCAACGTTCCTCTCATATTTTCACTTATAATAAATAGTTCTCTCTCTCTCTCTCTCTTTCTCTGTGCCCTTATTAGTTGAAGTCTGCAGCACCAGGTGTCGCCACGAGCCCGGTCCCTCACGTTCTCGTCTCCATTAAACCGGTATTCCGCAAAGGGAAATACGTTTACGGACGATAGCCCTACAAGCAGTGGAACTAAATATCGCAGGCGTATATACCGCTAAGAGACAGCAATCCAACAAATTCGTGTAGCTGAAATTCTAGTTGAGAATCAGAGAGAGAGAGAGAAAGAAAGGGAAGGAAAGACAAGGAGGTTAGCCAGTGTAAATACCGGCTTGCTACCCTGTACTGGGGAAAGGGGTAAAGGGAATGAAAGGTGATAGAAGAAAAAAAACAAAAAAAACAAAAACAAAAAAAACAATAATAATAAAAAAATAAGAAATAAGATAAATAAATAAATAAAATAAAATAAAATTCGCGCAATAACGCGACCCTACGCGCTACAACGTTCAAAGCCGGTCGCACAATTCACAAGTCCTTAAGAACTTCAGCAGAGCCCTTAAGGACTTGAGTGCCGAAGCCCGTCTAGACCAGTGTCCTAAAACTTTTTCCTCTGTGAAGGGGCGATTGTCCAGTTTTTCAAGCGCAGTCGCGAGCGCTTTTCTTGCCACATTGTAGCGGGGACAGTCACAGAGGAGGTGCTTGATTGTCTCCTCGCAGCCACAGTTGTTGCAAGCGGGGCTGTCGGCCATTCCAATGCGGAAGGAATAGGCGTTCGTGAATGCCACGCCGAGCCACAGGCGGCACAGAAGTGTTGCTTCCGCTCGTGGTAACCCTGGTGGAAGACGGAGTTGCAGACGTGGATCCAGTCTGTGGAGGCGTGCGTTGCTGAAGTCACTGGTGTTCCACAGAGTCTGCGTAAGCTCGCGTGCGAGGTAACGAAGTTTTGTGGCTGCGTCTGTTCTCGACAGTGGTATCGATACAATAGGGGAACCATCGTGGGCCGATCGGGCAGCGTCATCCGCACTGTGATTTCCCGAAATTCCGCAGTGACCCGGTATCCACTGGTAGATGATGTTGTGCCCCTTGTCCGTAGCGTGATGGTGAAGTAGTCGGATGTCTGCGACTAATTGTGCGTTAGGTCCGTGGTTGAAAGGGGACAGCAGGCACTGGAGAGCTGCCTTCGAGTCACAAAAGATGGACCATGACTGTGATGATTTGGGACCAATAAATTCCAGAGCAGCACGGATAGCTGCGAGTTCTGCAGCCGTCGATGATGTAATGTGAGACGTCTTGAATTGGATGGTGACAGATTTCACGGGAATTACCACTGCTCCGGCTGAACTTTTGGAGGAGACAGAACCGTCCGTGTAAACGTGGGTGCGTTCTCTGTGCTTTTCATGCATGAATGAAAGCACGGTTTGTTTGAGGGCGAATGACGACATCTGGGTTTTCTTTTTGATACCGGGAATTACAAGAAGGGCTTGGATTGGATGCAGGCACCACAGAGGTAGAGATGGTCGTGCTGCAGGCGTGAAGTTCGATGGTAAAGTTCCATGGCTGGCGGCAATAGTCCTGCTAAACGCTGAACGAGGTCGAGTGGCAGGAAGGGAGGCGAGATGATGCGATGGAAGTCGGGCGAAGTGCCTGATGTGCATCCTTAAAGCGTCTACTTGAATGTACGTATTGATGGGGTGATCATGCGCGATGGCTATTGTTGCTGCCGTTGATGCACACCTGGGAAGGCCAAGACATATTCTCAGAGCTTGAGCTTGCACAGACTGGAGGGCACGGAGGTTGGTCTTGCCGGTCCCACTTAGTACAGGTAAGCTATAGCGTAGGAGACCCAAGAAAAGTGCGTTATAGAGCTGGAGCATCGCCCTCACAGATGCACCCCATGACTTTCCCGCGAGAAAACTGAGAATATGGGTTACCATGGCCAGCTTCTTTTTTAAGTAGCAGATATGAGGACTCCAGGAGAGGTCTCGATCGATTGTCACTCCTAGAAAACGGTGCGTCTTCTCGTAGATGATTGGCTGTCCATTAATTTTGACAACATACGGTCTCATTGCTTTGCGCGTGAAAGCGACCATAGAGCACTTCTCTGATGACACCTCCAGACCTCGTACTCGAAGATAACCTGATGTAATTGTGGCCGCTTTTTGGAGTCTGGCGCGCACCTGGGGACGCGTAACCCCTGATGACCAAATGCATATATCGTCCGCATAGATCGACACATGGACGGATTGCGGAAGGGAATGAACCAGGTCGATGAGCACTAGATTAAATAGAGTGGGGCTCAAGACTCCACCTTGCGGTACGCCACGGTAGGTGTTGTGCTGCGATGTCACACCGTCCTCTGTTTGCACAAAGAACGACCTGTCCTTTAAATAGCTGTGTATCCATCGAAAAACAAGGCCACCTAGGCCGACATCGCCCAAAGCGTCCAGGATGGCTCGATGAGTTATGTTGTCATAAGCGCCTTTGACGTCCAGGAACATCGCCGCTGACAGTCTCTTTCGGGTTTTTTCGTGCTGAACCGACGAGACAAGATCTATGACGTTGTCTATAGAAGAACGTCCACGTCGGAAGCCTGCCATAGCGTCGGGGTATATCTCGTACCGCTCTAGGTACCACTCCAGACGTGTCAGCACCATCCTCTCCATCACCTTTCCTAGACAACTGGCCAGAGCAATGGGACGATAAGACGCCACGTCTAGAGGTGATTTGCCTGGTTTTAGCAGAGGCACAAGGCGGCTGGACTTCCATGCAGCAGGAACCACTCCTTCACGCCACGAATTATTGTAGACGTCCAGAAGAGCATGCCGGGCTGTTTGACCGAGGTTGGCAAGAGCTGCGTACGTCACCCCGTCAGGTCCGGGCGATGAGGAACGTCTGCACGCTGCCAATGCTGCTTGCAACTCCTCGATGGAGAACAGATTGTCCATACGAGAATCCTTCGAGATGGGAACGTCATAGGGATCAGGTGCGGTGAATGAGGATGGTTGGCCGGCAACCCTCAAACAGAAGTCCTCCGCTACGTCGATCTCTCGCCGACCTTGGTAGAGAGCCAGGCATTTGAAGGGGTGGCGTTGTTGCGGCGATGTTCGAAGACCGCGCACCGTCCTCCATATATATGACAGGGGTTTATGTGGGTCAAGGGAATCACAAAAAGTCTTCCACCTTAGAGACTGCAGTAAGTTGATCCGACGCTGGATCTTCTTCTGTATGCGTCTCGACTCCCTTAAGTCGTATATGGACTTGGTGCGCCGGTAGCGTCGTTCAGCGCGACGGCGAATTGCTCGGAGGCGTTCCAATTCCGCTTCGAATTCAGAAAATTTTGGTATAGGCCTAAAAACGCTTGTGGCCTTTTGAGCAGCGTCATTAATTAGCTCTTCGATGTTTCCAGGTATACAGTTCTGAGAATTTTGACACATCTGCTCCATGAGGAGTGTGTATTTCGGCCAGTCGATGCGTTGAACTCTGGTATAGTGTGACTTGCCGATGCCTTCGACCTTAACATATGTTGGAACATGGTCACTACCATGCGTTTCGTTGTCTGGGAACCATTGCACACTGCTACTGAGGGATCTTGAAACAAAAGTTAAGTCCAGGCAGCTGCTGTAAGTCAATCCCCGCAGAAAAGTGGGACTTCCATCATTTAGGCAGCAGAGTTCATGGTTCGACGCGAAAGTTAGTACACGTCGTCCTCGGCAATTCATCTTTAAACTTCCCCATAGCGGATGATGCGCATTGAAATCGCCGGTAACAATCCATGGTCCAGGTGTCGCTTTTAAAATTGCACTTAGTCTTGCGTTGTTAAATCGGCTCGAAGGTGAAATGTAGGCACCTACGAGCGTGAGTGTGACGTTCTTGCATTTTACCGTCAAGCATACGTACTGATTGTCGTCATCAGGTGCCACTGGGTGTAAAACATAAGTGAAATCACATCTGACATAGACGATGACTTTGCTGCGGTCGCTACAGGTGTCAGACATGAAAGCTTCATATCCTGATAAACGGATCGCGCTCTCAATGTTTGGCTCACAAATAACTATGATTGGAAATTTGTTCTTAAAAACAAAGGGACGAAAGTCCGAAATGCGGGATTTAAGGCCACGGGCATTCCACTGGAAGATAGACGCTTCCTTGACTTGTTTAAGGAACGAGTGCCGAGGAGCAGCCATGGTGCTTCTCAAGACTGGTCAGTACCGGATTCAGCGCATCCAGTATCTGAAGCGCACCTCGAGCCGCCGGAGTGTGTATGGACGTCAGGAGAACACGGAACGTGTTCATAAGGGCCCTCATCATGGTGACAACTTGTTTGTCGTCTTCTTGGCGGCTGTCCGAAGGTGAAGCATGATTCGGCGAGCGTGCGTCATGTAGCTTCTCCGCTGGTTGGTCTAGCCTCGGCAACGGAGGCCACTCCTCGCGTGAGGCAATGACATTCGAAGTTTTCTGCGTAGGATCCTCGCTGCTAGTATTGCTAGTTGTCTGTGGAAGTATGTGGACTGTCGGCGGACGCGGTGCATCCTTAGCAATAGCAGTAGGTTTCCTCGAAGATCTCCGGCGATGTGAACGCCGGCGTCGCACCTTAGCGGCAGCCTCCCTGTGCGACGAACCATCCCTGACCATTTGCTTCAAGACTTTCATCTCCTTTTTCACACGTGGGCAATTCTTGGAAGATGCGTCGTGAGAGCCTTGGCAATTGGCGCACTTTTGGTTTTCTGCACGACAGGCGTCGGAGCTGTGTGACCCAGAGCATCGTGAGCACACGGCTGTCTTTGTGCAAACTGCACTAACGTGCCCTATCCTTTGACACTTCCGGCACTGAAGCGGCTTTGGCACAAAAGGTCGTACTACTTGTCGAAAGTGACCGACCTTGACGTGTGATGGTAGGCTGTCTCCTTTGAAAGTTAGCTTCACGCAGTTCGATTTCCCTAGTCGACGGGCTTGCAATATGGCAATTCCCTCTGTCGCCGGCTTGATGAGTATAGGCAGGTCGGCATCGCTTATGGAATTGTCTACATCATATACAACACCGGCCGTAGAGGTAGGTTCATCTTGTTTGAAGCAGCGTACGTTGATGTTCTCCAGCACATTGACGTTACTCAAAACGTCTAGCGCGCTGCGGTCCGCGACATCTATAGCGAGAATGTTCTTACGGGCGTTGATTCTAACATCTTTGATCTGGCCCGGAGCAAGGGCCTCTAGCGCCACAGATGTAGCCTGACGGTTGAGCCGGTTTATATTGTCGCTCGCATCCACAGGCACGAATAAAATTGTGTGCTCCGATGACTTTCGCGTCGGGATCACAGTAGCCTTACTTGCGGAAGGAGATGTCCTGATGAGTCTTCTCTTTGCTTTGCGCTTTGCTACGGGCACGAAGTCACTGTCATCCGAGGTATCATCACTGGTCGCTGAGTAGATCACAGTGTCCTCGCTGTCAGTGTCACTCGGGTGACTAGACCGCTTCCTGGGCGCGGCCGCTGTTGACGTGGAAGGACCCGGCACCCCTCCAGGTGACTGCACATCCATCGCCGTAGTTATGGGAGCGGCGTCTCCCACAAAGTAGCTTGGAATTCGCAGAGACAGAAAAGCAGCGTTCCATACAACAAACACTTCGTCGTCGTCCGAGAATCAGAAGAATCAGAAGAAGCAGTATAATTGGCCATGTTCACGTAATGCGTAGAACAAATCGACTCCCGGTGGTCTAATAGAGCAACAAGATAGCTGTCTATGTAGGGGAACCACAATCGAAGAAGCAGAGAACTAGATGGTGCGATGAAATTTGGGAATTTGAAGGCACGGGATCGAGTCAGCGGAGGCAAGACAGGTGTAACTGATAGTAGACGGGACAGGCCTTCGTCCTTCAGTGAATATGAATTTAGCTTATGATAACGGCGACTTGTTATTCATATCGAAAACTCACCTTTCATTTTGTGTTTTATGAGGTGACTAGGCTACTAAGACCGCAATTTTGGAGCAACTTATTGGCCATTTCGAGAAGCGTTGTCGCAGCTGGTTGAAAGTGCTGTCCGAAGCTTTCCGAAGTATTTGAAACATTCTAATTGACACACAGTGTACGTGAGCTGACAAGGACATGTATAACCTACCTAACGGACAGCAATACGTGCACGTTCTTGAAACGCGCACGTATTCAAATTTCCCCAGTGCGCCAATATTCATGTGTATGGTCCATAGGAATATTCATACAAAAAAGAGATAACTTTGCTGGTTCCGCGGTGAAACATTGTTAAGCAAGCTGGTGAAAGAAGTTCCTCAAACGATGCAAAAACAGAGATTCTCTAGGAGCCCGCTATGAAGATTAGGCATGTTTTATATTCCACTCGTATGCTTCTTCGCCCGCTAGAGCGCGAGATCTTGCCTATGCGTGTGTGTAGTGTATATGCAGGAACGAAAAAAAAAATACTAGAAGGGAGCAGCACTTTAGGCAGCTGTAGCCTCGGCAAGCCAACTTTCTTACGCCACCCATGCTTTCCTTCGAGTAGAGTGCACTCTACCTCGAGGCACACCTGGACTTTGAGTCTTGGGGAAATATGCCCTCCATGGTTGCCAGACCTTAGAAAGCATTGCAATTGGTTGGCGGTAGCCTTTAGTGACGCCCTCGTTACAATTAGAGAGAGAGAGAGAGAAATACGTTTATTCAGTCATAAAAAAATAGAAAATTGTACTTGTATGAAAAGGCAACCCCAGTGGTTTTTCCGGTGAGGTGCCTAGATTAAGTTAATGGTTTCGCTTCTTATAAGGTAGGTGAGCAAGCTGTCATATATAGCTTTGCGGTGTTGAGGGGTCCCTCTAGGAAGGATCCAGTCATTGAGAGTGGCGACTGAGCTCTGCAGCCCAGCAAGGCAGATTCTTCGCAGTGATGACAGGCCAGGACATGTCCATAGCAAGTGGTGGGCTGTGGCTGGCGCACCCGTGGTGCAAGTTCCGCAGGTGGGGTCAAGCGACTTGTCGATGTATTGGGCTTTGAACGCAGGCGTGACTGCCGTGCCGGTGCGTAGACGGCGGAGTGCCACGCGTTCCCGGCGTGGAAGCCCAGGAGGGAGGGGGTCATGGCCTTCGGGCAGAAGCGCTTGTAGAGCAAGCTTTCTATGCTGTCGGAGCTGCAGGTGAGCATCGACAGCGTCGACATCTTCTGCCGATCGAGCTGTGACGGAAACGGGGCAAGGAGAATAGGGGGTGGGTAAATATGCTCCCCGCGCGAGCGCGTCCGCTCGCTCATTCCCTCCTGCGCCCATATGACTCGGTGTCCAATAAATGTGCAGCTCAGTTCCCTTGTGCCGCAGAAGTGTTGCTTCTTCGTGGATGGCGGTTGCCAGTGGGTGTGCGTCAATCTTGTTAAGTTCACGTATGGCGTCTTGCGAATCCGTGTAAATGTGTAGAGGGCGGTGATGCTTGAGGCGGCCATATCTGGCTGCCTGAGCAACCTCTAGAATCGCTTGTAGTTCTGCACCGGTCGTACTTAATTGTGTGCTATGAGTAGTTGTTGCTGTGTTGCTGCCGTCGCTGTTCGTCCAGGCAGTACTGACGTGATTATGTGAAACAGCAGCATCTGTGTAAATGCATTGAGCTGTACTATCGTTGAGGATGGCTCTGCGGTGATGGTAACGCCTCCGACTTATTTCATTTACTCCCACGTTGCTTGGAAGGGGGTGAACAATGGCGGACATCACGGGCAGCCACGGCGCCGAAGGTGTCGGGAGAAGAGGAGCTTGTGGCTTCCGACCGACCTGGGCGAGTATTCTTCGGCCTGAAGACGTAGCCGCTAGCCTCAGCACCTGGGCACATCTTGCGTCCTCCCTTAGTTCTTCAAGTGTGTTAATTTGTGCCTCTGAGTAAAGCACATGGGTTGGGGTATGCTTCGGCAAACCATACGCTATACGTATACTTTGACGATGAGCTGCTTCGAGGCGACGACGCATCGTTACCGTGGTTCGTGTGTAAGGGAAGCCGTACAGAATTCTCGATGTGATGAGATTTTTCGTCATTATAACCAGGGTGTCTTCTCTGAGGCCCCACTTACGACTTGTGAGTCTTCGGAGGAGCCCTTGTGTTGCTCGGCAGCGGCTCAGTGTCTGCTGAAGCCACGCCGTGTGGTTTCCTGTGTCCGATATAGTGAGTCCAAGAATTCTGAGGTCCTGTACTTTTTCGATCGGGCTTCCTTGTATTTGCGGCACATTCATTAAGGCTACTGCTTCTTCCCTCATCTTCTTTGGACCAAGCACAATATACTGTGATTTTGACGGGGAAGGAGAGAGTCTGAGTGCCGAAAGATGACACTGTATTGCATCTAGAGCTGCTTGGATGGCATCTTGCTGCTCACCAAGTGACCCTCCCGTGGTCCATACTGTGATGTCGTCGGCGTATATTGAGTGATGCAACCTGTCTATCTTTGCGAGGTGATACGGGAGACGGTGCATGGCTATATTAAACAGTACAGGGGACAAAACTGAGCCTTGCGGAAGGCCATGTGTGATGTAATGAAGCGGCGAGAATCGATCTCCTATCTTGACTCGAAGAGTGCGGTTTGTCAATAGTGACGTGATGTATGTCACTATGCGACCTTCTAGTCCTACTGCGTGCATTTCTTGCAACATAGCATCTACTCCTACGTTGTCAAACGCCTTATGTATATCAACAGTGGCTAGTATTCGAGGGCCTTGCAAGCGCTCAGAGGTTAGATCGTCATGTATCATAAGGAGGCTGTCTTGCGCCGACAAGCGAGCACGGAAGCCTGTTTGTGTGTGATGGAGCTTTCGTTCAACTTCGAGGAACCAGTGAAGTCTTTCGGCCACCATTTTTTCCATGACTTTGCCCAAATGTGATGTTAAGGAAATAGGGCGAAGGTTCGTTGCTATCGTAGCTGGCTTGCCTGGTTTGGGGATAGGAATGACCAAGGAATCCTTCCACCCTTCCGGTACAATTCCGGTTTCCCATACTTCATTAATAAGGTCGAGGAGGTCTGACATTCCTTCATCTGGGAGATTGCGGAGAGTCGTATATGTCAAACCATCAGGTCCAGGTGAACTTCTGCAATTCACTTTCATGAGTGCGTACCGTAGTTCGGCAATAGTGAATGGATGATCAAGCATATGCGTTACAATTAGAGTGTACTAGATATTGGTCGAGTGGGACGAGCGGCTGGGGCGGCGCATGCTTTGCAGTGAGGCGCCCGACGTGGAAAAATACTGGGGTGGCGCTGCGGTCGAAGTGGATTGGGCCGCATCAAGGTCGCGCCGTTGGAAACTGCTGGCGATACTGCTCGACACTGTCATTCGTACTAATTCGCGCGCTGGTATTTGCGTTCAGACCGATCAAATGGGGTTCATAGTTGCATATGACATGTATTTATGCCTTAAGAATAAATTCCTTTCCTTTCTCTTCTTTATTTATTTTTTATTATTTTCTAATGCCGCTCGGTGATTGCGCGTGCATTGCGGCCGCAGTGTCGGCTTTCATTCTACTATGTTATTGTACGGTTCCCTTTGGAGAAAAAAATCTTTTTCTCGTTCTTCAAGCAGCATGTATCTCTCGTGTGTATTGTTGCGCATATAGTTTTCTATCAGTAGGTCTTGCGAAACGCAGACGAACCAACATATGTAACCTTCCTGCTTGCCGCTTCAAACAAGTAAAGCATATCTGCCCCATCCGGCGCCTTGTACTTAGATTTACGGGAAGCATTGGTATAGATAAAAAAAAGAGTAAACTACAGTGCAACATTCCAATGTTGCAAGTTCCCGCCTTTCTCGTGTAACAGAATGCGGAGTAATTGGTACGGGGTCATTTATTGCAGTCGGACCTCGAGCGCCGAAAACGGTTTTAGTTAGCCATTCTATATGCTAATCTTTGGCCGTAAGCCGTACGTGGAATTTTTTTCCCTGTCGATACTTCAATAAAGAAAAAAAAAGAAAGAAAGCCTGCGCGGTAGCCTAATTAGTGCCTATATCGTGGATACGGCGTTGCGCTGCTAATTCTGGAGCTCGCGGGTTCAATCCAGGTCGTGGAATTCGATGGGAACGAAATGAAAAAATACTCGTGTACTTCTATTTGGGTGCGCGTTAAAGAACCCCAGGTGGCAAAAACTAAACTGGGTGCCTCATAATCATATCGTGGTTTTGCCACGTAAAACCCAAGAATTTGCTTATATTAAAAAAAGAAAAAGAAAAAAAAGCAGGTGGCTGCGTTCTTCGGCTTATTTCTCGGGGTGTAAACAACTTAAATTATTCTCGAGTATGATTTCCGAGAAAAACATGTTACGCTTATCCTATATTTCATGCGTAAATGTAATGCCGTTCTCAAATGTATGACCGCTCAGCTCTGCAGCTTGTATATTATAAACGGCTGCATTCAGTTATCCGGTGCACTATCATATATAACGACCATAATGAAGCAAGTAAAGGAACGACATGCACCTCACATACACGTAGAGATATGTGCAGATCTGTTGCGTTCGTTGAAGAAAGTGTGGTACCACATGGGCCACTCAGTTTGAATGGGTTGCAAACATGGTGAGACTGTCAAAAATTCTTGTCTGAATCAAGTTAGCAGATTTACAGGCTGCCCTAAAACGCAGGACTTATTAAGCAATATTAAGTATTATTAAGCAGGACTTCTTAACACCCGTCCGTTAATTCTCTCAGGAACTGCGCCTCTGCACAACAGCCACGACTCTGTGGCAGCTAAATCATACGGAATAACAGTCCTCACTTGCATGCAGTCACTTACCTTTGAGATTTCAATAGTGCTGTCATGCGTTACATTCGAACGGCAATGACTATTCGGCGTCGTACAGTATATCAATAACACTTGCACACACACGCACGCACGCACACACACACACACACACACACACACACACACACACACACACACACACACACACACACACACACACACACACACATATATATATATATATATATATATATATATATATATATATATATATATATATACGATGGTTCTGCCTGCTATGAATATTATGTCTGCGAATGAGAGTTTTATTTCCAGCATTCACTAATAAGTGTGTTTGTTACGTTGCAAACACGTGCACTAATTCCGGGGTCGGGAGTTCTCACTGTTTCAATTATTGCATTTAGAATATTTGTTATTTTTCTTCTACATATATATATCGCAAATATATGTCTATGTACTCTTTCATTTAATTACCTAGAAATACATTAGTCATTCTTCGCGCCACGCAGTTAATAAACCTGGTTTATTTCACTCTAATATTTTTTTATTCGATCATTGTCCCTGATCAATATCCACCAACAAGAAGCGCGTGTAAAATGATATCAATAAGAAAATTTTCTTACGTAGCATTCATGGTGCGGAGATACCAGTTACTTTTAGATGACAATGGTAAAAACAGCAGTTCACCTGGCTAAAACTACATTTGGAACCAGCCGTCAAGAGTCATGGGCGCACCGAAGCAACTAAACCATTGAAAAATTTGCCGCGTATCTGCGTGCTTCGCTGCAAATGTCGTCGAAAGACGATAGTCTTCTGCCGGCCGTACTACATGAGTGCTGGTCTGATCCGCGGCCACCCGTGATGCTGTTCTCGTACCATTTCCGTCCTGTCATGAAGGTTTGTTTGAACAGATTTCATTTTACCGCATTATTTAATCAAGCGGCCATTTATGTTTTGCCCTGATTCAGAAAGCGCTTCCTTTATGTTGAATCGGCCGCATCTGGCTGGCATTGATAAAATTGAGGAGGCGCTGCGTGAGACATGGACGCCATCTGGCAATACATCGGGAAACATGAGCTTGTGCAGAGGGTTTCCTTCCTCCATGGCAGAGGGAGCTCGTCGGCGCGCAGTCGGGGAACGTCGTTCGTCGGCGCGCATAGCATGGCATTTTCAGCGCAGCTTAAGAAACTAGGGTCTTTAGAGTTACGTATCTATGTATTTTCTATTAAAGGAACACACCTCCTAATACTTACCTAGTGATGTTGCGCCTCAGATATGCGTAATATTTACTTTGTGATCGATAACGTTCACAAGTATGAACAGCCGTACCAGTTTAAGTAGTGTGGGCGGTAAGCAAGTGGTCCAACTTTGGCCGGGTGGCTGAATCGGGTGACAGACAGACAAACAGACAGACAAACAGACAGACAGACCAAATTTTCAGTGTTTAAGTTCCCCAAGAAAGACTATCGTCTTTAAAAATGTACTGCACCTAGGTTCTGCGAAAAAAACTGGGCGTCCGCCAGCGTCCGCGTAGCGAATGCGCGCTCGCTAGCAGACGACGTGCTTGACAACGACAGCAAAATTGAAGACGTCGCGTTGTATATTCCATGCCTCAAATATATATGTTTGGTAAATTTGCAGTTGACATAAAGCGCTATTTTAAGAGCGTACTATGCGCAATCGGCCTCGGCGCCCGCAGCGAAAGTACGTTGAATATGCCGCGGAGCGTCTCTCCGCCCCAATCCAGTTCGCTCGCAGCGCCCTCGCACTATTTTTCCACACGCGGCGCCTCAGCGGCAGAGCGCCGTTCGGCCCACTCGACCATTGTCTAGTGCACTCTAGTTACAATCTATCGCTGTCGCCACCCACTCTGCGCTCTGGTCTTCCCACACTGCCTCACGCTGCATGGGCGGCTAGAAATACCGCTTGTCTATCCCGTGGTGAGGGCCTATTTCTCTTTAATTTTTATTGCGATAGCAATTATATGGACACTGCAAAGCAGATTTCTGCCGTCGGCGTCGGCGTCGCCGTCGCCGTTGCCGTCGCCGTCGCCGTGAGGTTCCGTATGACGTCAACGGCGATGAAATCGTCGCCGCACTCCGGACGCTGTATGTGCGAGTGAAAGGGCGCGAGGGACGCGCGCTTTCACGGGGAGCGAACGCACGTGGGACAGCAAACGCGCGTTTTGCGCCGTGCTCCCTGAAGGGCTGCAGAAGTAGGCGTCTCTTTCCTCCTTTACAATCACCATATATGTAGCGCTAATGCGCCTTCTTCCGACGCGCGAAAGGCGGTGGGGGGGGGGGGGGGGGGGGAGGGAAGGGAGGCGACGTTTAGCTGCGGCACCAAGTGCGTATTTATGTACAAACGTTGTGAGGCGAGAAGGTGGTAAAGACTTCCGACGCAACTCGACGAGTGTCCCGTTCTGATGTCGTCGAAAACCGAGCCGCCCCCAGAGGCTCTCCGGCAACCGTCACCAACGCCGCACGCGTTTTGTGCGAACGCGAGCAAAACGCCGACGGCGTCGACAACAGTTCTGCGTGTTGCCGGTGCTGCTGCATGTCCAAGTTTATACAGCTGATGAAGCTACTATCATTACTCCGTATAGCTCTCTACAAATTTGCTATCGCAATTGATGCTTCGCCTTTCGGGTGAAACTGCGACAACTTTTTTCGCTTGTATTGTTCAATGCGATGAGCATCTTTTTGGGAACTTCACCCAGCTTTCGGTATGTCTGTGCGGGCCTAATCTATTTCACTCCAATATGGGTCACTGGTTTCGAAACCTTTCGCGCCAACTTGGCTCACAGGATATGTGCAATAGGTATGGAACCCGCGTCATATATATTCAGACAATCTTGTCAGAATATATATTCAGACACGTGCCACGCGCGGACGTCACGGTGTCGCCGCTATAGTTGCCGCAGCGTGTGCAGAGGGAGAGAAAGAAATCGAAGAGAGGAAAGGCAGGGAGTTTATACTGACGCACGTCCGGTTTGCTACCCTGCAGGGTGTCTAGAGGGAAGTGAGAACGGGGAGCCCCAAGGTCTCTCCACCGACGCGCCACCGCCGCATTTACTGCATGGTCAGCGGCAACTTGTATGGAGGGGCTTTAGGGAGACCGGCTGAAGCACGCGCCACATATGCATGACGCGTTTCGACGCGGGCAATACGGTGTGTCGCTATGCATTGGTTCAGTGCCAATCGCATTAACGACGACAGACATCCTGGCATAGTTTCTGCCAGAATGTTTATCACTAGACCTCAAAGTTGTCACATGACGCTCCCTCCTATATAGTCGTTTTTCCTTCTTCGTGTTACTGGTGGCGCCATTAGTTTCCGGGAGCGCGTGGCTGACGTTGTACGAGGGGCAACACGTACGGCGCGCTCTTCAAAGTTTGGCTGCCGGCGCTGAAATGGAAAAAACACGCGGGAGCCTTCCTGGACATTTCTTCATGCGCCTTCACAACAATGGAAGCTGTGAATTGCCAAAATGACTGGACCTGGACAAATTGCAACCACCGGAACACTATTCATCGCCCCTCTTCACAAAATACGATGCACCGCCATTATGTGCGGTCGTCCGTCGAAATGGAGTCCGCTAAGCTTACATTTCTAGCGTGAAAAACGCAATCGAATATATTGTCGTACGCTATCTCTAAAACCGCAGCCTATGTCATCTCAACGCAGCAGGCAGGCAGGCAGGCAATAAACTTTAATTATCTCAACGCAGCGCTCGCAATGATTCTCAACGAGCGATTGCACGTGCTCATGTATGCCATCGCGCGATATTTCAATCTCGCCGCGAAATCTTGTAGTGTGACATCACGCGATATTTCAAGTTATCGCGGTGAGTGGTACCACTTGTGTGTTTCGTTTCCTTTCTTTAGTTGGAACTGATTATATCGGGATCGTGCGTGAAAGATAATGCAATTCGGTTGGTTTCACGACAAATCGTTCGATGGCTGCATGAAAAACTGAAGTGGCCGTGTAGCCAAATAAAAGACGCAATAATAAGCGTGTTTATGTATTTAGTTGTTTAAAGTAAA
>NC_051158.1:72363249-72401094 GCF_013339745.2 Dermacentor silvarum
ATGTTGTGGTTTGCCTGTGGACGCCCAGCGGGAGTGGCTGGAACTCTGGAGACAGCGCGAAGTGTAGCCCTCGGTTGCCACGGCACAGTGGCCAACGAGGCTATACAAGGCGACCTGGGGTTGTCAAGCTTTGAGGCGCGCGAGACAATCAGCAAAATCGCTTACCGCAGCCTACTCTCTGTATGCCTCGTGAACGATCGGGGCGGCGTCTGTTGGACTATGTGTCTGCGACCTGTCTGCTTGCACTGTGGGTGACGCGTATTTACCAAATTGAAAGTAAATACGTTTTTTTAACTGCCCGCTCAGTGCAGACACATCGACGGTGCGGGTGCAGCGGGAACGGCAGCGCATAAAGTGTTAAGAGGGAGCGCAGTGGCAGCAGGCGATGTCGGCGAAGTCGACAATGGCCGTCTACGGCAACCCAAGAAGGACATTTCAGCGGTGAACTTCTACGACAACGCCGGAGCAAACTGTACTTTGAGGCACGTGCCGGCGCTCTCCGCACACTCGTTCACCAAAGAATAATTGGTGACGAGGTCCCCGGTGTGGTGTGCCGTGCGCGTGGCAACGTGGAGGAGGCGATAGACCGCGTGGTCTTCACGTGTGACGCGATCGGGGCGCCAGCCGCTGAAGATGTCACCATGGGCACAGCCCTCGGCTATGATGACCATACCTCGGCTTTGAAATTCCCGGACTTGTGGGCGATGGCGATTGTGCTGTCCACAAAAATCTGTTAACATGGACGCAGAAGCGCCTCGAGCGCTGGGAAGCGCAGACTCTCAAGAGCTAACGGCCTACGTTGGCCAACAGTGCACGTGTGATTGGGTTCACTTAGTGTTCATAATAGTGTACTATATTAGGGGTATAGTGGGCCGTGGGAAGGCTCCGCGGTGAAACAGCTCTCTCAGAAACGCACAGGTGGCAGTGCTGCGTCTTTTACCTGGGCCCTTTATGCATGTACACGCGTCGAATGTCTTCTCGCCGGGCTGAAAAACCACGTTTCAATACGCTCCACCGCGTTCTCTAGCAAGCAGAACAGAGAGAAAGAGGGAAAAGAAAACCGGGCTGCTTCGTTTTCTGTCTCTGTTTCTTAATTTTTTTTGTGCAAGGACACAAGTTCAAAACGTTTCATTGGTATACGTACGAGTCCAAGCTCGCGCCGGTGGCACGGCTGGCTTATCGGCACCTGCGCTTAAAAGAAAAGGTTCAACGCACACATAGGTTTAGTTCCACAGAGATCACTTTTTTATAAACACAAAAAAAAAAAAACGGGACGAAAAGCGTCATGCCCCACCTCTTTCGCTACTTCCATGGTGTGCGAGAGTGTTTCTGATATTAGCGTACGGCGAACGTACGTCGGGCAGACAACGTCACCTTGTGTACTTCTGGAGTTCATGAAGACAGTCTATTCGATCATGACAGCGTGAGACTCACTATTAAAGGAGGCCTGAACATAAGCTTCACCATCATAGTTTGGAAATTTCTGAGCGGCCCACAGCTCTGTCGGTTGAGGCACATTCCATAAATCAAACGGCATCTACTGCATGTCGATTGCCGGCCTATCTATTTGAGGCTCATCAAGTTGAAAGCAAGGTTTATTACACGAGCCAAACTCCGCAGGTTCTGCGCGCACCCTTTTTCTTGGAGGTCTTTCGCGTAGATGAACCTTGGACAGGTACTTGGGAGATTCGGCAGAATGGTCGGTACTGCGTACGGTGAAAGCGAGGGTATCCACGCGGTATCCGCACTACCTTTCCATGAATGACTTGAACGTAGTCTCGAAGTACATACTTACTTTCTTCGAAATGTAGCCCACACAAAACGTCAGTCAGTTCCAGGGCTTATCATGTTGCACGGTGAAGGTTCCGCTGCCAAACACAGAGGTTTTCGTCGTCCTCGGGACACCAAACAACTCCGGCGCTATAGTACACTATAGTGTTCATGACCTTTTTTTCTCCCTCTTTTCTTTTAGGAAGAGTTGCTCTTTAGTTTTTTTTTGGCGAGGGCGTGGTATTCACCATTGAGGTAGCCATATGCCCGCCAGTTACACAAGGTAGGCCTCGTGACCACCACCAATACCACCACCAAACGTAACCTGTCCCCTCACCAAACGTAACCTGTACCCTCAGTCGCGCTCCTGCCAATGTACTACATGCACGGTCTCAGCCAATTCCCTACGTGGCGTCCCAGACTGAAGCAGCAGCAGCAGCAGAAGTGGAAACGTCGGATGAAGATTCAAAGAAAAGCTTCGGTCTAAAAAATAAGGGAGGGTGAGGCGTAGAAGAATGATTCGGAGCGCTGTGCCGGACAATCGCTGTCTGTCAGACATCGTAACACACCCGTAACACGCGTAACACAGCCGCGGGCACGGACCGCATCACGAACACCATGACCAGCTCGAAACCTCAGCGACAAGGCCATCTCCGCGCTCACAGCCTTTCTCAACCAACACTGGGAACAAGGTACGGCACCGGCGATGTGGAAACACGCACGAATAATCATGATCCCCAAACCGCGCAAGAAATTAGCAATTGCAAACCTCAGACCAACCTCGCTCGCATCCTGCCTCGGCAAGGTGTACGAGAAACTCATACACAAGAGACTACACAGACACTTAGAAGACAACAAGCACCTGCCGAACACCATGTTCGGTTTCTGCGCAGGCCTGTCTACTCAAGACGTTTTACTCCAAATCAAGGAAGAAGTCCTAAACAACGTTCCCCGCAGCGGCGAATATGTCCCCCTAGATATCGACATCAAAGGAGCTTTCGACAACGTCAGCCACCAAGGAATCCTAGAAGGGCTCGCCAACACCAACTACAGTGAGCGAACGTACAAGTACGTTCAGAGCTTCGTAAGCTTCGAGTTTCAACCGCACTGGTACCATCTCTTGTTGCGTTGCTTGTCGTTGCCACCTTTTTAGCATCAAAGTTACTTGCCACCTGTTTAAGATCAAGGCTACTTGTAGTTTTGCGCGTGCAGGGTGTGCTTAACGAGATTTTAGGTCCTTTCTAGGCCATGAATATGAGATGTGTTGGCTGGTACTTGCCCGTTTTTCGCATATAGTATTTCTCTCGCATATACATGATGCAATAAATACCATGTAAGAAAAAAAAAGTGGCTGTATAGCCTAGTGGTTACGACGCTCGCTTTGCGACCGGGGTACGCGGGCTCGAATCCCGCCTCGGCAAGAAAGTTTTTTTTTTCTTTCTTGGTAGTTCCTTGATACGCACCACAAAATACGGCTGGCTTAAACAGCTTCGCTGTTAAAAGGAGAACGGCTGCAAACTGCAGCTCACCTCATGCAAAAATACGTCAGCCAACGGGGACTACAATGCTCGCTTGAGAAATCCGAACTCATGCGAGTCTGGCGAGGCCAGGGCAACCACACGGCTCCCACAGACCGGACACGGAAACTCTAGGTACATGTCAACCGGGGCCTCATACCAGATAAGCCATTGTTTAGGGTGCTGGGTGTGTGGTTGCAGCCTAACCAGCTGGCTACCCACACCCTTACACTCCTCAAACCCAGTGTCAATGCGATATCATGCATGATATCCCACGTAACATCCAAGAATGAAGCATGAAGGAAGGGGACGCCCTCCGACTCGTCAGAAGCCCGGTGGTGAGCAGAATCGCGTAGAAGGAAGGAAGGAAGGAAGGAAGGAAAGAAGGAAGGAAAACATTTATTAGGTCCTGCAAGTTGTGAGTTGCCTCACAAAGTGGGCTGCTCCCACGTTGGGACCGGCAGGCAGAGCCTTTTGGCCGCGTCGTGGGCTTGCTGGACGGCCCATAGTTGCTCGGTCAGGTCGGTCAGGTCTGGGACAGAATCACGTAGAGCCTGCCCTACTACCATCTCACACAATCCGAGACGAAACAGGCCGACACGCTTTTGAGGATGGCTTTCAAGACCGCTCTCCGCCTGCTGATCACTACATCGACTGAGGAATTATTGGCGCTGGGGTTACACAACACCCTCAGTGAACTCACAGAAGCCCTTCACGTCTCACAACAACAGAGACTTGCGCGGACGCACACAGGCCGGTCGGTCTTACGAACCTTAGGATTCAAACTCAACAAACCTGCACGATACCTCGTCACGTCCAGGACAGGTATCAGATTGCCCTAATACCACGCAACATGGACCCTAACCTACACTCCGGCAGGAGGAGAGCGAGGGCCCACTACATAGAGAAAACATTCAGGTTCCATACCACGGCCCGTCTTACGGACGCCGCCATGTACGGGACGAAGAATAAGGGCGTAGTGGCAGTGGTCTGCGACCACCGATGGCACGTTACCTTCGGTGCATCGACCCGCTCCAGCACGATCACGGAAGCCGAAGAGCTGGCCATCGCGTTAGCCATCCGCGAAGGCCAACACGCAAACAAACCGCTGAGGATCCTTACGGATTCACAGCAGGCCTGCAGCAACTTCCTACAGGGAAGAATCGCAAGACCTGCTGCCCAAGTCCTAGACCAAATAACCAAGAAGGACACTGATGACATCACCACCCAAACCATCAGTTGGATACCGGGATACCGGGACACGCTGGCATCACGGGTAACCTGTATGCCGACAGAGCAGATCGAGTATTTGTACATAACCGAGCAATTATCACGCCGACTGCAGATGACCCTGACTCATTGGACCCCAAGTATTCAGCCATCCTGAACTACCACGGAGGGAGTCGCTTGCGATATCTCTCTGTGGTAGTTCAGGATGGCTGAACACTCAGATTCAACTGGGTCCGGGCCATCTGCGATATCCCTCTGTGGTAGTTCAGGATGGCTGAATACTCGGGGTCAACTGGGTCATTGTCATCTGCAGTCGGCGTGATGAGTGCTCGGTTATGTACAAATCCTCGAGCTGCTCTGTCGAAATTAATCCGGAGCCCTCCATGATGGTGTCCCCGCAGTCCCAGCGTTGCTCCGAGACTTTGACCTCATGAATGGAATATTCAAAGGCAACAGCGCTGTCGGACAGATCTATCTATCTATCTATCTATCTATCTATCTATCTATCTATCTATCTATCTATCTATCTATCTATCTATCTATCTATCTATCTATCTATCTATCTATCTATCTATCTATCTATCTATCACGATTGCGGTTTGACAAAGAATGCATGACGACTGTGTGAAGATATTGGAGTGACAACGACGGCATAATGAGAATCAGATGAGGAAGATTTAATGACGACGATGGAGCGACCACGGTGGCCTTACAACCGCGAGCACGTGCCTAGTGGCCCAAGCTGTTAGACAACTTGGGCTAATTGCTCAGCAAAGAAGGCGTGATGGAACGAGCACGACGGCATCACGACGCCACGCACTATACCCAGGGAGCTGGTAGACAACTTGGGCATCTGTGTTGGCGTAAGCGGCTAGATAGATGGATAGACAGATAGTAAATGAATGAATGAATGAATGAATAAAGACACAGACAGACAGACAGACAGACAGACAGACAGACAGACAGACAGACAGACACAGACAGACAGACAGACAGACAGACAGACAGACAGACAGACAGACAGACAGACAGACAGACAGACAGACAGACAGACGGACGGACGGAGACGGACGGACGGACTGGACGGACGGAACGGACGGACGGACGGACAGACAGACGGACGGACGGACGGACGGACGGATGCGGACAGACAGACGACGGACGGACGGACGGACGACGGACGGACGGACGGACGGACAGTCGGAGAAACGCTCAGAACGGCTGAAGTATGCAAAGACAGACAGACAGACAGACAGACAGACAGACAGACAGACAGACAGACAGACAGACAGACAGACAGACAGACAGACAGACAGACAACAGACAGACAGACAGACAGACAGACAGACAGACAGACAGACAGACAGACAGACATACAGACAGACAGACAGACAGACAGACAGACAACAGACAGACAGACAGACAGACAGACAACAGACAGACAGACCGACAGACAGACAGACAGACAGACAGACAGACAGACAGACAGACAGACCGACAGACAGACAGACAACAGACAGACAGAGACAGACAGACAGACAGACCAGACAGACAGACAGACAGACAGACAGACAGACAGACAGACAGACAGACAGACAGACAGACAGAGACAGACAGAACAGACAGACAGACAGACAGACAGACAGACAGACAGACAGACAGACAGACAGACAGACAGACAGACAGACAGACAGACAGACAGACAGACAGACAGACAGAGAAAGGCTCAGAACGGCTGAAGTATGCAAAGAATGTTAATTGCTTTCATATATGCTTGTAGAAGTCCTTTCCTCTTCTGCGCTGTTGGCAAACAGCTCAGCTTAGAATGAACATAAACTAGGGAACCTCAAGATGGTGATTATAAGGCGAATATTTCAACAAAATTATTGAAACTAGACAAAGAGGTCATAAGAAGATGGCGATTTGCATTGATCAACTGCGAGTGAACAACGGGAATCCCAGTCCGGAGCCAACGTTTCGACTACGCAACTTCTCTTCGCCAGACAGAAGACGTCCTTTTGTCGAACCTGAGGAAGACAGGGTTTCTAGAAAAAGCCAAAATGTGGTTATCCCGAGCGTAGCACGAAGGGCTACACAAAGGGAGCCCACACCGGTTCTCACGGCTTTTTTTTATAGATTCGCGCGACTTTGACGGACAACAATTTTCGCGTTCATCAAGCTTTCTCCACATTACGGATTTTCGCAGAACTGATTTGTCATATTCAGTTATTTCTGAGCTTCAAATTTTCGATTAATTCAGCCTCGTCCTGCGATCTGCTAGCCTCCTGGTTAGTTCAGATAGTATAGGGACCGCCCCAGGAAGGCGTTCGTCCCGGGTTCCATCCCCGGAGGAGAACAAATTTTTCTTCGACTGCGAAGCTTTCCTACTGAGAAAACACGTGTTTCCTTTGTAGGTTAGTGCTGCCATCACGTGAATGGAATTTTTTGCACTTCGTGAACTTTCCTGCACCTGGCGGATTTCCGAGGAACTGATTTGCCGTATTAAGACCAGTTACAGCATCCTCGGCTACAATTAAACATTTCTTCAGAACCTGCCCTGGCCGAAACCACGTCGGACGACACCACCTGCAAACTTCGAATCCCGGCCACGGCGGCCGCATTTCGATGGGGGCGAAATGCGAAAACACCCGTGTACTTAGATTTAGGTGCACGTTAAAGAACCCCAGGTGGTCCAAATTTCCGGAGTCCCCCACTACGGCGTGCCTCATAATCATATCGTGGTTTTGGCACGTAAAATCCCATAATTTAATTAAACTTTTTAACCACCTGCAAACTGTGGGTTTCGTCTCATGAGACTACCGGACTACGATTCTTGGCTCCACGGGCCCAACCGTCGAGGCCTACTGATGCATATCGGCGAAGCATAATCGTTTATGCCGTTGGGCACACTTCTGCACTAGAAAGAAAGAAAAAAAAAAGAGACCCGTCTTGCCGAAACATTGGATCCGGCATAGGATATCCCTTGTTTGACATTGCGACACCGAAACAACACGTGTTTACCACTTTAACGCGGAGGGTTGTTTCACGGGATGCTTACCTATCTTGTCGATCATGTTAGGCATTTGGCGATGGATGGTGTGTATCGCTCCCCGGAGCACTTCTCTATCGTCGACGCTGGGTACTGCCAGCAAGACGTTCATCGCCCTGTTCACAGGAACTGCAGCAAAAGTATGACAAGATGATGATCAGCGAGGACATCGCGTTGACTACACCCCATACCGAGCAAGCAGCACACCTCTTCTATAGAAATTGATACTTATATTGACCCCTTTCGCGGCGCTCCCGTGGGCGCTGCCATGTTTGATCACGTGGTGACGCGTCCACTGCTTGCCTCAGCCGCCGCCGTTGCCTCCGCGTTTACAATGCAAGCGCGTGACGCCGGTGCGGCGCAGCAAACCTCCGTTTCGACGCATATCGTAGACGGTGTCTGTGGGCACGACACGAAGCTTTGGCCACAGCTTTAGAGGACATGTAAGTGCTTTCAGAGCTCATTACGTCTTGTCCAAACGGCGCGAGCAGCGTATAGGGTGCTTGTATTAAAAGCGGGGCTAGAAATGTATTCCAAGCTGTCCAAACTTTCCGCTTATGAATTAAATCGGGATCAGTGTGCTTTGAGTTCTTTATTTGGCAAACATTTCTGAACCAGCGGCTTGTGATATTTCTGACTTATTAATGTTCTTCGGTGCGGCCACTATCTGATAGTTTATTTTCAGCGTAATCACTCGCGGGTGTGCTCTGCTGCGATAAATTTGTTCTTGGTGCGCACGAAGCTTGGAATTTAAATGTTCTGTACTTTGCGGTAGCTCGTAGCAAATACGTATTATGGCTAGTCCCTCGCTTACTCTGTGGACCGTCACAAAACATTCAGCTTCCAACATTCGTGTCTTGTCGGTGTAGTCGCCGTCACTCATGCTTCGGCACATTGATTCAAGTGTGCGCCTATTCAATCACACGTTGGCGATAGGGTGAGCGTAAGTTTTCGTGCGAGTAAGGGTGGATGTGTGTAGATAACGTGCGGGAAACTTACTATGCCAGTAAGTGGCACTACTTCATTTTGTTACGAGCGGTACTCACTCCCAAGTGCCGACGTTCCGGAGTGGAAGTCCTTTCTTTGGAGATTAGCTATACAGCGCAGGCGGATGAATTATATTTTTTATCCTTGAGGAAAGCCGTGCATCGCGAAGGGCGGCAACACAGGCAGCTCTTATCGTTGACAGGCGTCTGTCACCTTTTGAAATTCTTCGCTGGAAAGACCTGGGGAATGTCGACAAGCGCTATGCTTCGATTATATAGAGTACTTTTTCTTGGCTTCTTGCGGTACAGCTTGCCAGCATTGACTAACGCAAGTACAACAAGCCTACGTACTATACAAAGTGTGCAGGCCCAGGCGCTGCGGATTTGTCTAGGTCTTCCTCGAAGTGCGTCAACGGCGGCAACTATTGCAATCGCCAGAGACCACCTCATAAAGACCCACATCGCAGTTGAAGCAATACGAATGCACGTAAGGCACCTTGCACGGACTCCTTGCCACCATCTAGCCTCTCTACCTGTCGAGAGACCACACGCCTCGTTCTGCCGAATGATATCCGCACATCGTGAGGCTATACCATCTTGCTTCACACCTGCCGCGAGACCTTCCACTCCTCCTTGGTGCCTCATTCAGCCAACGATCATCCTGACAGTACCTGGCGTCCGGAAAAAAGCAGATATGCCATCGCCGGCTCTTAAACAACTTACCTTACTCCTATTATATGAAAAGTACCGGAATTACACCCACATATACACCGACGGTTCCGTCTTGCAGAACAGCTCTACCGCCGCTGTCGTTATCCCAGAAAAAGCCACCACTATCAAGATGAAAACATCTCACTTGACAACGTCAACGGCAGCAGAACTGGCAGCGCTTCGAGTCGCACTACATTTTATTAATGATGAACCAGCACACAAATGGTCCGTTTTCTGCGACTCGAAGGCGGCACTGGAGAGTTTATTGTCAGCCTTACGGCGCGGTCCACAGGAACAGCTGGTTTTCGAAATCACAGAGGCCATACATCACCTGACTGAAAAAGGACACGAAATAATCTTTCAGTGGCTACCAAGTCACTTTGGAATTATTGGCAATGAACGTGCCGATCAAGCTGCTCGTTTAGCTCATGAACAAGACAACCGCCTATCGATCCCGCTGTCTAGGACAGATGCTGCAAGGATGCTCCGCCTGCTTGCACGCCAATGCACTTCATCAGACTGGAATAAACCACATTTTATGCACGCCCGATTATACACCTTAGATCCAACCTTAAGCCTTAGACTTCCAACAAGACTTCCCCGAAGAGATGCGACCCTTCTGTGTAGGCTATGGTTGGGCGTCGCGTTCACCAATGCCTACGCGTTCCGCATAGGGATGGCCGACAGTGCAGCATGTGACAATTGTGGAGACGCGGAAACGATTCGTCATGTTCTTTGTCAGTGCCCACAATACAGTGTGCAGAGACAATCGCTCTCCGTCGTGCTGAACCAGTTGGATGACCAGCCGTTATCGGAAGAAACAATTCTGCAACATCGACGCGACTCAACATCGCATCAGAAGGCCGTGCAAGCGCTCCTGCGGTTCCTGAAGTCCACTGGCCTGTGTGAACGTCTGTGACTGGAACGCCCCCTTTGTTACCAATGCCTGTGTTTTTTTTTCTGTTTTTTTTTCGCTCTCTCTGTCTCTTTGCACTCTCTCCAACCCCTTTATCCCCCACCCCAGTGTAGGGTAGCAAACCGGAAACTGACTTCTGGTTAACCTCCCTGCCTTTCCTCTCTCGCTTGCTCTCTCTCTCTCTCTCTCTCTCTCTATGTAGTAGCGGTGACACAGGTTGATTCCATTCATTAATATGTGAATCACTATTTTTGCAGCGAACTACCGCACACGTCTTCTCTTTATCGTTACACATTTTGCAGTATGAATTGGGCAGCGTGCATTAGCGTACACCCAGTTGCATTTTCGACAGCTGATCGCACAGTAGCAGGGCAGAAGCAGTAATGATTTCGTATTCGTGCGCATTCGCTGAGGCAACGTATGGCGCACGACCGAAAGCGCCATCTCGTTCCTCTAGAGCAAACTGCTCCACGAAAAGGGTCAATAGGTAAAAGTGAAAGTCCGTCAGAGCGACGGCAGGTGTCACCTTGCCATAACTTGTAAAATCATACAACACGTACTGCCAACCAAAAAAGTTTAATTGCTGATTTTACGTTACATGTTCAATGTTGAAATTGTGCAATTGAGCAGTTGGGAAGTCATGCCTGCTTAAGAGGAAATCTATAGGACTAGCACCAATTTTCACACTTGCGTCTCCAAACTGTGGCACGAAATATATTGCCGTTGCTGATTACAGTTTCAGAATAACGCTCCTGTCAGAGATTGAAACGATAATAATTGCAACGCCAATGCATATTTTAGCAAATTTTGGGGACGGGTATATTGCAAGTGATGCAAAGATACGACGTCGCCACATCTCCGTTTTAATTTTAGATTTAATTTAAACAACTCACTAACTAAAAACATGTATTATCGCACCTTTTATTTAGCCACGTCGACACTTCAATTTCTCATGCAGCAGCAGAACAATTTATCGTGAGAGCGACCGAACTGCGTTATCTTTACGGACGTTCTCGATAAACACACAAGTGCCGCTTACTACGAAAACTTGAAATATCGCGTGATAGACAAGATATCGCGGCGAAATAGAAATATCGCGTAATAACACAATGAGCACGCGCAACCACTCGTTGAGAATCCGTGCTGTCGTTGCGCTGAGATGGCATTGGCTGCGGTTTTACAGATAGAGATCCCGATAAAAAAAAAAAAAACCCGCATTTCCCCGAAGGGGAGTATGAGGAAGTGCGATCGCGAAGCACGGGGTGATGCTATGAGGGGGCGCGCGCGACTAAACTGCAGAGCCGAGCGAAGGAGACGGCAGCGAGAGAGCACGACTGACGCGCCGGCGCCACACACACAACACGTGACGGCGGAGTGAAACACGCCAGGCGGTTGGAGAGGGGGTGAGCGGTGGGGAGAGTACGCACACGAGGGGCTGTTACCGGGCGAGGAGGGAGCTGTCAGCGCGAGGGGAGAGGCGGCGGCCGAGGGTGAGTGCAAACCTAACGGGGGGGAGAGGCACACCAGCTGCATGGCGCCGTGACGTCACGGCGCGGAGAGGGTGCGAGGAGCCGGCGCGGCGCGGAGGCGCCAGCTGCACAACGCGCCGTGACGTCACGGCGCGGGGCGCGCGCAGCCACGGAGCGGAGGGCGGAGCGCGCGCAGTCACGTGGGGCGTGACGTCGCTGCGCCGTTGCTACAGACGCTCCTCTCCGCTCCTCGCGCCGTTGCTAGGGGAGAGGAGGAGGAGCGCGGATGCCGGCGGAGTTTTCGGGGTCGCTTAAGAAGTGCATTCGCACTTAAAAGAACTCCCGATACAACATTCCGTTGCTCAATACGTGCTACGCAAAAGTGTTTTTCCGAACGGAAAAGAAGCCCGCGAATACACGCAAAGTGCCTCGAGCGGCCAGTCGCGCGGCAGTTTTCTGTGTATTCGAGGGATTCTTTCACGGTCGGAAGAACAATTTTATGTAGCACGTATTGACCAACAGAAAGCTGTATCGGGAGTCTTTCATGTTGCTCTACAATTTTTTCATTGACACTTCTCATCTAACTATAATTTTTGAGAAGTTGAATAATTAATTAGTACTAAATATGTAATTAGGCGGAATGCGAAAAACAGTACGAGTATCTCCAAGCGACGGCAAACCCTACCTAGCTAGCTACCTGGCATTTGCATATTTTTAACGTTTGGCTCAAGTTACATGAGACAACCTCTATACAGGTAGAAGCTGTAAATGCGAATACTATTCTGCGTTGTGAGGCTGCTCGGAAATTGAACGTTTTCTGAGATCCTGTGGTCTGTAAATTTTTTTCGTTGACTGTACAGCCTCTCACCCTAACAGAGAAAAAAACAAAGACGGAGCATGCCGCTGCCTGGCGTATAGTCTCCAGACAGGTACTTACGCGAACCTACCCATATTATATCGCATACACCCTACAGGGACGAATGCCCGTAGTGCGGGGCCAACCAACCCTATACCACATTACGTGGGAGTGCACGCTACACAACGTAGAACACGACGACACGAACACCACGAGGGAGCAATGGGAGGTACTGCTGCCCAGATCTGCCCTCGACGACCAGCTCAAGCTGATCCAGAGAGCAGAGAAGATTGCAAGAGCCAGCGGAGCCCTGGACTAAGGGCCTCGACCATTAGTGACGCCCCTTCGGGGGCAACACAAAACACGAAGCAGGTTACTCGAGAAATTCCCGAGGAAGCAGGGCTCGAAGCAGCCGACAGCAAACTCCTCCACCTTTGGGAGACGCGCAGTAGCCTACAGAGACGGTGGAGGCGCCAGAGGCTGAATAGATCCCTGCCGCGGCGAATAGCGCGTTTAGACAGAGAGATTGAGGATCACGCGAACCTCTTGGACCGACAGCAATGGGAGTCCACTTGCAACAGTATGGAGGGCCAGCTCGGGCTGGGCAAAACGTGGAACTTCCTCCGATGTGTCTTAGACCCCGAGGGTAATAAAACGACACAGCGACAGAACCTCAACAAGATCACCCACAATTACGCGGGAACCGACGACGAACTCATTCGCGACATACAGAACAGATACATAGGAAGCATTACGCGAGAACCACAGAATGCGCATAAGGGCAAGGAAAACCCCACATTGGACGAGGATATCACGGAGGCCGGGGTGAGGGCCGAAATACTCGGGCTATACGCACAAAGTCGGCACCGGGCCCGGATGGCATCACGAGCAAGATTCTCCGAAACCTAAGTGACGAATCCATCGCGGCAATAACAAAGTACATGAACGCGTGCTGGGAGCGGGGCGCAATACCACCGCAGTGTAAAACTGCGCACGTGGTGATGATCCCCAAACTCGGGAAGAAATTACTGATTGAGAACCTCAGGCCCATCTCTCTGACCTCGTGCGTGGGGAAGCTGATGGAGCGCGTCGTTCTCATTAGATTTGAGCAACTACATGGAGGAAAGAGGTCTGTATCCACTCACGATGATCGGGTTCAGGCCGAAACTGTCCACGCAGGACGTCCTGCTCCAAATCACACATCAAATCCTCGACACGCGGGGCAGAGGTACGGGACTGAAAGCCATCTTAGGGCTGTACCTCACCAAGGCATTCGATAATATTATGTACAAAGCGGTCCTAGAGAACCTCCAGGACCTGGGGGTAGGTCGCAAGGCCTACACTACCTCCGAGACTTTCTCTCGAACCGCACAACTCAAATCACGATAGGAGAAATCAAGCTGGATGACATAGAACTGGGTAGTAGGGGAACATCGCAGGGCTCAGTATTGTCCCCCTTTCTCTTCAACGTGGCCATGATCTGCCTGCTGAAAATCCTCAGCAATATCCGCGGCTTCAACCACAGCCTGTATACAGGCTGTGGTTGAACGTTATGTCGTCGGCGTATACGCCGACGACATAACGTTGTGAGTGACAGGCGGTAGCGAAGGCCAAATCGAGGAAACCCTCCAACAGGCCATGGAGGCCGTCGAACGCTACGCGGCAGAGAAGGGGCTCAGTTGCTCCTCGCAAAAGTCCGAACTCCTGCTGGTATAGCCTACCAGCAGGAAACAATACGGAAGAGCACCGAACATTAACATCAAGGTGAACGGGGGCCCGATACCTATCGTAGACCAAATCAAAGTCCTAGGACTCCGGTTGCATGCGGAAGGCAGAAACCTCGGTACCATCAAGGCGCTAGAGAACAGCGCACAGCAAACACTAAGGCTAATCAAACGGATTGCCAATAGACACTACGGCATGACGGAGGTCAACCTAATTCGTTTAGTGCAGGCCTTCGTCATCAGCCGCGTGGTCTATGTGGCACCGTGCATTTGGAGGGGCAGAAAAAAACAAGATGGAATGCATCATCAGACGAGCTTTCAAACAGGCAATTGGCGCCCCAGTCACAACATCCAACGACAAACTCTTAGAGTTGGGGCTACACAACACGCTTGACGAACTAATCGAGGCGCACACTGCCACACAATACAAAAGACTCACACAAACCCCCAACGGGGCGACATATTCTACGGAAACTCAAAATTCTATATGAAAGCGCAACACGGCACGAAACTAAGAGAGAGGAGGAGGGAATTTAAAATTCCTCCACTGCCCAAGAACATGCACCCGGAGCACCACAAGGAGCGACGAGAGGCAAGGGCACGCCACATTGAGCGCAAATACCATGACGTAGAGGGCGTGGCCTACGTAGACGCCGCGGAATACACAGAAGGCAAAGGGATGTGCGTATAGTAGCGGTAAACGCGGACGGAGAACCCTTCGCGAGCGGCACCACGAGAACACACAACGCCGAAGTTGCAGAAGAAGCCGCCATAGCATTAGCGGTGGCCTCCACAAAAGCGAGAATTATCATAAGCGACTCAAAAATTGCAGTTCATAATTTCGCGAAAGGACGCGTCTCGCCAGAAACAATAACAGCGACTGTCATCGCGGGATGATCCAAATTATTTGGGCACCCGCGCACTCCTCTCTCCCCGGCAAAGAGGCGGCTCACACCGTAGCTCGAGGACTTACTCGCCGAGCAAGTGAGCGGGCCCAGCCGGGAACGAGAGGAGACCGCATGGTCAGCTACAAAGAAATAACCGATTACTATCGGCTAGGAAGGGCCCGGTACCCACCAGCTCATCCCGCGCTAACCAGGAAACAGGCGGTGGCCTGGCGCCTCCTGCAAACAAACACGTATCCTAACCCGGTGGCCTGCAGCAGATTCTATCCAGGGCAATAGAATGATCAATGCAAATTATGTAAAGGTAGGGAGGATCTGCCACATACTCTATGGGCATGCTCGAAAGGCGGCTCCTTTCGAGGGTCGCAAAATTCAAAACCGGCAGCAGTGGGATCGAAACCCTGCTGCTCAGCTCGGACCAGCAAGACCAGGTCTGGGCCGTCCAGCTAGCCGAGGCAGCCGCTGAGACCCAGGGGATCTCGGCCGTCTGCTAGGCGGAGGGAGGCTGCGTCCACCCTCGTGATTGCTGGTACCACTACCAATAAAAGTTGAATCTCTGCACAAGTTTCGTCGCTAGAAATGTTGCATATGCCACAAACTGCCGCGAAGTTTCTTCCTTTTATTGCGATAGCAATTATATGGACACTGCAAAGCAGATTTCTGCCGTCGCCGTCGCCGTCGCCGTGAGGTTCCGTATGACGTCAACGGCGATGAAATCGTCGCCGCGCTCCGGACGCTGTATGTGCGAGTGAAAGGGCGCGAGGGACGCGCGCTTTCACGGGGAGCGAACGCACGTGGGACAGCAAACGCGCGTTCTGCGCCGTGCTCCCTGAAGGGCTGCAGAAGTAGGCGTCTCTTTCCTCCTTTACAATCACCATATATGTAGCGCTAACGCGCCTTCTTCGGACGCGCGAAAGGCGGTGGGGGAGGGGGGGGGAGGAGGGAAGGGAGGCGACGTTTAGCTGCGGCACCAAGTGCGTATCTATGTACAAACGTTGTGAGGCGAGAAGGTGGTAAAGACTTCCGACGCAACTCGACGAGTGTCCCGTTCTGATGTCGTCGAAAACCGAGCCGCCCCCAGAGGCTCCGGCAACCGTCACCAACGCCGCACGCGTTTTGTGCGAACGCGGGCATAATGCCGACGGCGTCGACAACAGTTCTGCGTGTTGCCGGTGCTGCTGCATGTCCAAGTTTATACAGCTGATGAAGCTACTATCATTACTCCGTATAGCTCTCTACAAATTTGCTATCGCAATTGATGCTTCGCCTTTCGGGTGAAACTGCGACAACTTTTTTATTCGAAAGATTACTCGGCGGCATAAAACGTTTGGTGCATGCAAATTATATATACATGTATAATTGGTTACGTCCGATGAAATCTAACAAGGATCTACGGTGCGAACTATAGAGCCACTGATATCAGTTAGCTGTGTGGCTTAATTGGGTGTAAGCCAACTGCCGTAAAGTTACAAAGATTCGAAGTTTTCTTCGTGAGCTTTGCTCCCATTCTTGGCGCTGAGCCGTGCTCCCTCAAGGGCTGCAGAAGATAGCGCCAACCTTTCCCTTTCCCTCAAGAACCACTTACCACCCTCCCATTCTCGCTCGATAATGGTCATTATTGGCGCTGAGCCGTGCTCCCTCAAGGGCTGCAGAAGATAGCGCCAACCTTTCCCTTTCCCTCAAGAACCACTTATCATAATGGTCATTACCGGTCATAACCAGCACTGGCCCTTTTCAAAATCTTTTTTTTTTTACCTCCAAGCCACAGATGATGCAGGAGCTTTTTCGCAATGTCGACGCCCGCCACGTACTTCTTGTCTGGATAAAGACTGCCAGTCTTGAGATCCAGCAAGAGCAGGGTGAGGCGCTTTTCGTATATGCCCCCGTCTGGAATGAAATATTGCTGCTTTAAAAGAACATAAAATTGAAACGCTTATTGCGCGTGAGTTCGTAATTGCACCTCCTTCACCCCCCCTCTTGCATCGCCCAGTCTTTTCGATTAAGGAATTCAAAAATTTAAGCCAGTTCCACGCTTATGAAATCTGACGAAACAGCCGAGCTCTGCAAGGGGGGTGTATAGCGTAGTGGGTAAGACGCTCGCCTTCGGACCGTGGGTACCCGTGTTCAAAACCCGCCTCTCTCTCTTTCTATCTGTTTCTCTCTCTCTCTCTCTTTCTTTATTTCTTTCTCTGTCTTTCTCGCTGTTCTGGCGCTGAGCCGTGCTCCCTCAAGGGCTGCAGAAGATAGCGCCAACCTTTCCCTTTCCCTCAAGAACCACTTATCTATCTTTCTCGCTGTCATTTTCTCTTCCTCTCGCCCATAGAAACTTGTATTACAATCGTCGGTACAACGCAATCATATGGTTCCCATAAATGCATGTTCTGCAAGCGTGGGTGTATAGCGTGGGTTATGACGCTCGCCATCGGACCGTGGGTACCCGGATTCGAATCGCGCCTCGCCAAGGAAGTTTATTTCGTTTTCCTTATTTCTCTCGCTCTCTGTCTGTCTTTCTTCCTCTCTCTGCACATCCTCTCCTCATTTCACACTCTCTCCACTTCGCTCGAAACTAGGAACACCATCGCTCCGCAGGGATCACCCTCGACCTTAAAAAGCTCCGCTGTTAACTTTTCTCTGAGCTCGATGGATCATTAAGTATTCCACGCGTAGTGCGGAACCTATGGGGCTCGGCTCACGCACACAAAAGAGAGCCCCTCGGTTCCCTTTGTTCTCCCTCATCTGAATGGTACGACCTGTAAAGCTCGGAGATAAAAAGATAAATTAAGTAAGCAAAGTGTTATCGATTACGCCACAATGCGCCCTTACACGTGGGTATGAAACCTGCGAGATAAAGAATCTGTATGTGGGTGTGAAGCCGTCTGCACAAATCTCCGCCTGAATGGAATACCACTGATTTAAGGCCTATTTAGTGCTTATTTATTGCTGCTGGATGGCACTAAATAAATAGAGCTGTCAATCGCACTGTCTGGAGAAGAAGACCTTTCCTTGAAAGGTTAACACTAGAGGCAGACACGATTTTAGCGAGGACCAGTAAACTACGCGATCTCGCCTTCGTGCTGCCTGATTTTGTAAGGTGGGTGCTGGAACACGAAGACAAGATGCCGTCTGTATATGCCGTCGTCTATAGAACGGAAATCCGGGCTAAACTGGCTACTGAATTGCTAAAAGGAGAATGGACGGATGAAGCTTATCGGTGGTGCTTTTCTTTTCTTTAGCGGTTTAAATTTATTAAAATTTCTCAATCGAATCGGATATGAATACTTCGGATATGAATCGGATATGAATATTTTAGAAAAATGACCTCCGAATATGGAATCATAAGTTGACTTTGTTGTCACCTCACCGTTAAACGTTTATGGGGTTTTACGTGCCAAAGCCATAATCTGATTATGAGGACATGCCGTAGTGGAAGACTCCGAAATAAATTGAATCACCGGGGGTTCTTCAACGTGCACCTAAATCTAAGTACACGGATGTTTTCTGCATTTCGCCCTCATCATCACCTCACCATTCTCATCTCTAAACAAAGTAAAAGTTTGCATGGGGCCCCTTTGGTAAAAAAGGGAGGCTTATTTACATCTTCTGATGCATGCCTGCTACGCAGATCGCAATAATTGGGCGTTGTGACAACTAAGGAGCTGGTAAATGAGATGCAATTGCTTTCATTTATCTGGCGCACCCTGAAATAACAGTTAAAAAATACAAGAAACATCATGTCGCGAGATGCACGTGGAGTGGTGCGTTCGTAGAAGGAGAAACGTTTGGTACCACAGCACCAAACGTTACACTAATGGAGCGCTAAAAGGCTTGCCCAATAATAAAGTGATTTGACTAAATCGAGATAGCGAATTGGTCGGCTACCTGACATTGAGGCGTCCGTGTTGAACGACTGCAAATTGTTTGACATAAGTTACGTGCCCGCGTGTTTTCTCCGGAAAGCGCCGCTGCGCAACAAAACATTACGCCCCCGGAGGCAGAATCATTCAGAACAGTCCTAATTTGCATCAGACTGTCTCTATCGAAGGTCCAAGGAAGTGGTGATATCCCTCATACACGAACATAAACGTATATTTGAGAATTTAGGTAGTTGCGGTTGTTGGTAGGAATCGTATTTTCGAATTGCATGAAGAACCGTGATAAATGCATCCTGCCTCACAGTGCGTGCAGGCGTTTGGTTAACCTCCCTGTCCTTTCTTTAATTTCTTGGCGAACATTTGCCACTTTGACAGTGTGTGTGTGTGTGTGTGTGTGTGTGTGTGTGTGTGTGTGTGTGTGTGTGTGTGTGTGTGTGTCTGTCTGTCGGTCGGTCGGTCGGTCGGTCGGTCGGTCGGTCGGTCGGTCGGTCGGTCGGTCCGTCCGTCCGTCCGTCCGTCCGTCCGTCCGCCTACGTCTTGGTGCTCTCGTGGTCGTTTCGTTAACTTGGTGTATACCAAAATTGGCATAGTATGACAAGAGTGTATGACGAACATAAATGATAGGTCATGGCATGAATATCCTGAATGCGTGTCATGTAGGTCATGAAACAGCCGCCTTCGTCTCGGTGCTCTCATGGTCGTTTCGTAAAGTTACTATGTAACTGGAATGGGTTCGGCGAAGTGAACGAAACACTAAAGGACGATGGTAGAAGTCATAGTGATGAGCATGAATCAGCAAAAATACGAATGACTCAGCGAAAAAAAGATTAACACTCAAAAACCACTGAAATTGGTTCGGACGTGGGCACTGACTGAAGGAAACACTAAAGGATAATGGTATAAGTCATAGTCATGAGCATGACTCAGAAAAAATGACAATGACTCAGTGAAAATAGATCAACACTCAAAAGCCACTGAAATTGGTTCGGACATAAATGATAGGTCATGACATGAATATCATGACATTCGTGTTATGTAGGTCATGAAAGAGCCGCCTACGTCTTGGTGCTCTCATGGTCGTTCCCTCAACTGGTCGGCTCCCCCAACTCTGGTTCGCATAACATCGATTGCCACAGGGCGTGGGATGTGCCGGCTTTTTTCCCTCTGCTTTTATCTCTCTCTCTCCCCCCTCTCTCTCTCTCTCGGAAAGGAGGCGCCATTGTGATCCAGAAACAACAAACACGAGGGCGGGCGTGATGTGACGGGATCACGTGGACATAGCTGCCTCGTCGGCCGCGTCACAAGGAGGGGTGCGGGCTGAGAACAAAAGCTTCAGCAATGCCAGAAAAGCTTTAGCCGCGCTGTGATATTCGCAGCTTACCTATGATAAATGATGAAACATCAAAGAAAAAAAAAATCACCACCCAAGCACTCCGTACAGATGGTTAACCAGCGAAGCTGGAACGTGCGGCCCCGGTGTTTATCACTGGGTTAATCCCGACGGTACATTAAAGTCTTTCTCAATTATTGGTTAGGTCTTTGTGTTCCTTAATGAGGTTACACACACGTTCAGATGCGACGGAGAAAACGACGTCACTGACGGTATGCCCGCAGTCCGCCGTTGTCAAATTGCCGCTTGCGATTCTTCAAAATAAATTGCTTCAAAATTACATCTGTCCGTCACATAAGACAATTAAAGGCTCATACAGCAATGGCTCATACCCCCGTAAACGCGTCCTCCCCATAACGACGACAGAAGAGAAACTCTACGCTGGAATGATGAGTGGCAACGGAGCCACCTGTGGAGGAAGACGACGACGACAAACGCGAGAGCAGTGGTACGAGCGCGTTCGCGCGGTTGCGCTGAGGGGCGCCAACGAACCAGCTGCGGAAGAAGACGACGGTGCTAGAGCCATTGCTGATGATGATAGTTTCTGCGTACAGACGACGGACGAACAAATCGGCTAGTCATATACAACTTCGCTGTATAAAAAAAAATGAATGAATAGCGGCGAAGGGCTAACCTTTGGTGACCGTGGGTAGACCAAGGTCAATTCACATGGTTGGAATACGGTTCTAAGCGAATGAGCAGCGACATAAATTATGGTTGTTCTTGAAAATTATGCATCCATTACGGCTCCAATGGAAACATATGAAAAAAATACAGAGAGGTCCATTAGAGTAGGGAAATGTGAAGTCGTCACAGGCTGTTTGCTTCCATCCATGAATAATTATGAATACGAAACTGTGCAGGCTTTCTGAAGTGTGCTCGTGGCGATGTGTGCCGAGATATGCCGAGACTCTATTACCGTATATAACTCTGTAATGTCGTCAAAGCTATCTTTTGCGTAGCCATGAAAAGTAATATATATATATATATATATATATATATATATATATATATATATATATACAGGGTGTTTCAGCGAACACTTTCAAAATTTATTTAAGGTTGCCTGTGGCAGATAGCCCAATTTTAGTTAATGAGCTGGTCTACTCGAAGCGGCGGACATTACTTGCGCAAAAAATTTAAATGCATAAGCTAATAATTAATAAAAAATCACTAATTAAGTTTTTAACTAATTACCTGATGGCCCATATTGTAATCTACAAATTGTAGCCGTGGAATTCGCAAGGCGGATTCACTTGGAACGAGTTCCCGGGATGACACCGCTTTCGAGATATTAATTCCCGAACTTTGCGAAGAAATGCGTTGGCGTTCCAGTTAGTTTCTTAACAAAACGTCGCTTTATGCATTGAAGCACAAAATTAACTGGAACGCCAATGCATTTCTCCGCAAAGTTCGGGAATTAGTATCCCGAAACTGGTGTCATCCCGAGAATTCGTTCCAAGTGGATCCGTCTTGCGAACTCCACGGCTACAATTTGTAAATTACAATATGGGCCATCAGGTGATTAGTTAAAAACTTAATTAGGGAATTTTTATTAATTATTCGATTATGAATTTCAATTTTTTGCGCAAGTAATGTCCGCCGCTTCGCGTAGACCGGCTCATTAACTAGAATAGGACTATCTGCCACAGATAAACTTTAAGAATTTTTGAAAGTGTTCGCTGAAACACCCTGTATATATATATATATATATATATATATATATATATATATATATAGTGTTAACCGTATAAGATTTGATCAATCATTTTATTTTTAACTGCTTTCTCACTTACGGTTTAGCTATGTCTTCAGTACCAGAGAAAAACTGCAGATGGCACGCGTGCTGTGTTAGTCCAGATTAAAGTGTGGTTTTTGTCAATTATTTCCATGTTATGTTGGTTTTATTTTAGCACCGAAATAACAGATGTATGTTGGTACTAAGGACATGTTGATATGATACTTCGATCTGGGTGAACCAATTGATCTGAATTCATGCAACACTCTCAAGGCTCACTAGTGTAATGCGTGCCGGCTTAAAATGACGTCTATAAATATAGATGGGTGTACTGAGGTTCCTTTGCGACGCAATGTTGTGGCGAATGTCCTCACTTACTACGCTTCGTTTGTATTGTGTGCTCAGTATATGCGATGTCATAGCAATATGATGTGAGCTTGCGCAGTAGACTACTTGGCGCAACAAGCCTCGAACGGTAAATATTTTTTTTTTGCCGGAAAGTTGGCCCCGCTAAATGTAGATGGCGTCGCCATGCCTCCACAAGTCGCCATTGCAGGACCTATGGGCTTCTATGGGAGCTTCGCTACCATGCGTACATACACCGTGGACAGATGCCGTGGGTGACGATCGAAGTCTGCGAAGCGAAAGCATTTTCGAAAAGCTCTGGGAGCATTCGCACAACGATGTTTACTTTTGTCCTCTAAAATGCTCACACGCAGCAACCTAAAGCCAACGGCACATGCAGATACGTGCGTTAGGTGTAGGTACACCGCCTTCGTGATGAAACACAAAACAAGAACATTGCACGAAACGGGGCAAAAAAAATGACGTAACACCGCCTTGTCCTGTCCATTTTTTTGTCCCGCACTCCTCATTGTTTTTCGGATACGAAGCCGTATACAAATTTTTTGATCAAACGCGTTTGCAATATACCATTTTATTTGTTTATCTTCAGTATAGCCAAGATATTTTTTAGTGGCCTTCAGAGCGCAATCTCCATGGCCTGTTCAGGTGGGTTGTCTGAGGAGGCGGGTATTACTTACAAGACAAATCATAAAGCTAATGTAGCTATAGCTCATAATTAAAAATATTCACTAATTAACGTTTTAATTGTTGACTTCAAGTTACATGTTCAATGTGGAAATTGTGCTATTGAGCAGGTGGGAAGTCATGCCTTCTGTAGAGAAAATTTATAGGGTTGACACCAATCTTCACATCTGCGTCTTCAAATTGCGGCACGAAATATATTGGTGTTCCTGATTACAGTTTCCCAAAAGCTGAGAGATAATTGCAACGCCAATGCACATTTTATCACATTTCGGAAACGAATATATCGTGCAAGTTATCGTCCCATGATTTCTGCTAGAACGATGTGACTTCGCTACATCTCGATTTGAATTCTTCGATTAACTTAAACAACTAAAAACATAAAAACGCGTATTATTGCGTCTTTTATTTGGCTACACGGCCACTTCAGTTTTTCATGCAGCCATCGAACGATTTGTCGATGGCTGACAATGGCGGTGCATCGTATTTTGTGAAGAGGGGGCGATAAATAGTGTTCCGGTGGTTGCAATTTGTCCAGGACCAGTCATATTGGCAGTTACCAGCTTCCATTGTTGTGAAGGTGCTTGAAGAAATGTCCAGGAAGGCTCCCGCGTGTTTTTCCATTTCAGCGCCGGCAGCAAAACATTGAAGAGCGTGAAGTACGTGTTGCCCCTCGTACAAGGTTAGCCATGCGCTCCCGGAAATGGCGCCACCGTACATCCTCGCGCCCAGTAACATGAAGAAGAAAAAAAACGACTAGGAGGGAGCGTCATGTGACAACTTTGAGGTCTAGTGATAAACATTCTGGCAGAAACTATGCCAGGATGTCTGTCTTCGTTAATGCGATTGGCACTGAACTAATTTATAGCGACACACGGTATTGCCACCGTCGGAACACGTCATGCATATGTGGTGCGTGCTTCCGGCGGGCTCCCCAAAGCCCCTCCATACAAGTTGCCGCTGACCAGTAAATGCGGCGGTGGCGCGTCGGTGGAGAGACTTTGGGGCTCCCCGTTCTCACTTCCCTCTAGACACCCTGCAGAGTAGCAAACCGGACGTGCGTTCGTATAAACTCCCTGCCTTTCCTCTCTTCGATTTCTCTGTCTCCCTCTGCACACGCTGCTGCAACTAGCGGCGGCACCGTGACGCCCACGCGTGGCGCGTGTATGAATATATATTCTCACAAGATTGTCTGAATATATATGACGCGGGTTCCATACCTATTGGCACATATCCTGTGAGCCAAGTTGGCGCGAAAGGTTTCGAAACCAGTGACCCATATTGGAGTGAAATAGATGAGGCCCGCACAGACATACCGAAAGCTGGGTGAAGTTCCCAAAAAGATGCTCATCGCATTGAACAATACAAGCGAAAAAAAAAACTAAAGAGAAATAGGCCCTCACCACGGGATAGGCAAGCGGTATTTCTAGCCGCCCATGCAGCGTGAGGCAGTGTGGGAAGAGCAGAGTGCAGAGTGGGTGGCGACAGCGATAAATTGTAACGAGGGCGTCACTAAAGGCTACCGCCAACCAAGCAATGCTTTGTAAGGTCTGGCAACCATGGAGGGCCTATTTCCCCAAGACTCAAAGTCCAGGTGTGCCTCGAGGTAGAGTGTACTCTACTCGAAGGAAAGCATGGGTGGCGTAAGAAAGTTAGCTTACCGAGGCTACAGCTGCCTAAAGTGCTGCTCCCTTCTAGTATTTTTTTCGTTCCTTCATATACACTACACACACGGATAGGCAAGATCTCGCGCTCTAGCGGGCGAAGAAGCATACGAGTGGAATATAAAACATGCATGCCTAATCTTCATAGCGAGCTCCTAGAGAATCTCTATGTTTTTGCATCGTTTGAGGAACTTCTTTCGCCAGCTTGCTTAACAATGTTTCAACGCGGAACCAGCAAAGTTATCTCTTTTTTGTATGAATATTCATATGGACCATACACATGAATATTGGCGCACTGGTGAAATTTGAATACGTGCGCGTTTCAAGAACGTGCACGTATTGCAGTCCGTTAGGTAGGTTATACATGTTCTTGTCAGCTCACGTACACTGTGTGTCAATTAGAATGTTTCAAATACTTTGGAAACTTCGGACAGCACTTTCAACCAGCTGTGACAACGCTTCTCGAAATGACCAATAAGTTGCTCCAAAATTGCGGTCTTTGTAGCATAGTCACGTCATAAAACACAAGATGAAAGGTGAGTTTTCGATATGAATAACAAGTCGCAGTCATCATCAGCGAAATTCATGTTCACTGAAGGACGAAGGCCTGTCCCGTCTACCTTCAGTTACACCTGTCTTGCATCCGCTGACTCGATCCTGTGCCTTCAAATTCCCTAATTTCATCGCGCCATCTAGTTCTCTGCTTCTTCGATTGTGGTTCCCCTACATAGACAGCTATCTTGTTGCTCTATTAGACCACCGGGAGTCGATTTGTTCTACGCATTACGTGAACATGGACAATTATACTGCTTCTTCTGAATCTCAACTAGAATTTCAGCTACACGAATTTGTTGGATTGCTGTCTCTTAGCGGTTTACGCCTGCGATATTTAGTTCCACTGCTTGTAGGGCTATCGTCCGTAAACGTATTTCCCTTTGCGGAATACTGGTTTAATTGAGACGAGAACGTGAGGGACCGGGCTCGTGGCGACACCTGGTGCTGCAGACTTCAACTAATAAGGGCAGAGAGAAAGAGAGAGACAGAACTATTTATTATAAGTGAAAATATGAGAGGAACGTCGACCCGTTCTCTAGCCTGCTTCTTAGCGTTCCGGAAGGGGAAAAAGGAAAAAGAGAAATCACAGATGACTATATGAAAAGAAAAGTCATAAATAAAAAATAACAAATAACCGAAAACACTTATTACAATCTTATATCCAGTTCGGCGTCTGTCACAAAACCCCCATTGACATTCATGGCCTGGCAAGAAGTAATTTGGCCATGGTCCTAAGTGCGGGCCCTCAGAATGTAGCCGCGATTATTGATGCTTGCCAAATATTCCTCCATTTATGGCCTTTCTTGCATGTTGCTACTACTCTTGCAGTATCCAAGTATATTCTATTTAGTTGGCGGTGCAAATTATCGGCAGCGACGTTTTCGATAACACGCTGCTTTTGTTTTATTTCTCTTCGGCAAGAACGCCCATGTAAGACGAAAACCTGTTTAACGCGTTGTGGTTTGATAAAGCGTCACAGGATGTCGTTACCAGAATTGTTCTTGTAATGTTGCTGTAATTCAAGTCATCGATAACTCCGCGAAGGCTCATGTATACGTTTACAGACAAGCCAAAGCTCTCTATTATCATGGTTAAGAAGAATGAGAACTCAAGACAAGGCGAATATATTTTTTTACAGGACGTACGTTACCTGTTGTTCGCCGAAGGTACCGCAGAAAAGCAGGCACTTGTTCGTAACGCTGACACCACCTGAAGCAGTCGCACGGCACGCCGTGGTAGAACCATAGTGCGGTGCCGTTAGTATCGAAGGTGACGTCCGATTCGATGGCGTTGGCGTCCAGGTCCATGGCTTCGTCCACTTGCCAGATCGCGTTCACCATGTGGTAGATGTTGTACACGGGTCTCCGACTGTAGCCGCTCACCTGAACGGCAGGCGAAATATTTACCGTTATTCTTAGAAGGCATTCATCGCTCGGGAGCGGCGTGGGTTTGTCACAGCGATACGAAACCAGGAATTGGGCACATCAACAATAAAATGTCGCAGTTTCGCCCGAAAGCTAGGCGAAGCATCGATTGCGATAGCAAATTAGTAGAGCGCTATTCGGAGTAGGGATAGTAGTTTTATCGGCTGCATAAACTTGGACACATTGGCTTACTAACTGAATTAACAATTGTGGCGTCAGCGCGCACAAGCAAACATGAATACATCAACACTGAATGACCGCAGCCAACGACTGTCAAAACGCTGGCAGCAAGCGCAAGTTCGCGCGGTCTATCGCTTCAACGGAAACTGAGCGGCAAATGAACAGCCCATACAAAGGTCAGAGCCGTGTGGAGATAAGAGACGGTGCGGGCGACTGCCGGGCAGAGAAGTTGTTGGCAGAGGAGAAGCAGCCCCCCCCCCCCCCCCCCTCAAGCATAACTGCGAGTCGGCCTAGTTGAAACAGATTCATTTTCTTAATTTTTTTTTTGTGCGCAAATAAACAGGGACGAGAAAAGGAGACACAAGGACGAGCGCTTGTGACCCCCCCCCTCCCCCCTCTTCCCGTTTCTTGCTTTCGCGTGGGAGATTCAGTGGTAAGATACGCCTTTGGCGCCGGAGCACAGCGCCGCCCCGCCTCCCTCCCTCCCTCCCTCCCTCCCATACCATACCCCAACGGCCTTTCGCGGGACGGTCGCGCTTGCCTTCCGCCGTGCGTTCGCCCTCCGTGATAGCGCGCGTCCCCCGCGCGCTTTCGCTCGCGCATACGGCGCGCGGCGACGATTTTATCGTTCTTGGAATCTATACGGAACCTCACGGCGACGGCGACGGCAGAATTCCGGTTGAAGTGTCCATATAATTGCTATCGCAATAAAAGCGCTGCATAGCGACCACATATCAGAAAACAGGCGCACTTTTTATGAGAAAGCACCGTTTGTAGCGAATAATTAGTTACAAAAGCCACCATAAAGAAGAAGAAATAAATGAAAGGAAAAAGAATGGCCAGAGGAAGTAAATTCTAAAGTCCGAGCCCCATATTCCATACGAACGGTACTAACTTTGGCGGCTGGAAACCCATTTTAACTTGCGTGTGACGTTTGGAGTATAGAAGTCCGCGAAAGCAGCATAAGCGTTGGGGTGCTTCAGCGGAGCAAGACAACTTGCGAAGAAGCTATGATGTCGATTGCAATTTTTCAGTGTTCTTACGAAGTTTGTATGCGCTCTGGCTTTCCGCTCTTCGTAACAGCGTGCTTCGGAACGACCGAGAAGTTGCTACAAAATTGCTGACTTCGTAACAGTGCATGTCGCAAAATATAAAGCGAAATTACCTGTACAGATAAAACCCACCCGGTCAGGCAGAACGCTTGGCAAGCACCGATGAAACGTTTTCTGATGATTTGAACGTAAGTTCGTTGTGTCGATGGCCAGAGCACGGCGAATTGTTCTTAAAGGGACAGACAACCGCTCAGCTCATGAATTGAGATAACCCCACTGATGGAAAGATCGTATATCGTATTGGCTAGAGCGGGCCCTGTTTTAGATGCGATAGCATCTTATGCTCGGGGGAGTGTCCGTTCTGCGGCGTCCGCACCCATACTGCGCATGCGCAACTCTCCCTAATTCTCCTCTCCTATGCAGGTGTGCGCTCTCCTCCTCCCCTCTCCCCCTCTCCGCCACAGGTGCGGCGCAGCAAATCATTGCATATAACTCACTCTCTCTCACTCTCTCTCTCTCTCTAAGGGTACGCCGGTAGGCGGCGCAAGTGTTGCGGCGCAGTATAAAGCGTGCGTTCGCTGCGCTTCCGTCATTCTCTCTCTGTGCAACGATGTGCGAAACGCCATGAACAACAGCAACGTCGGCGCTAGTTGCTGCGGCAGCGCCACCGCCGCGGAGCAGAGGAAGGCTCGGGAAGCCGAACGTAAACGTCAGCGTCGGCAAGCGGACCCCGAACTGCAAGCGGCCAGGGATACCCTCTGCAGCAAGACTCATTGACGCTACACTTCACCGACCACAAAGCCATCGTCTTCAAGATGCCGCGCGCACCGACGAAAGGAATCACGCACGATCTCTAAATAAAGACGCAACAACTCTATAAAAACGCCTCCTCTCTTCTCAATACATTCTCTCACTCTAACTTTCATTGGGTTGTGTTGCCAAGTGAAACGAAACGGAAACTCGATGCGCACCCTCCGCGATGCTTTCGCATCCCACCACGGTTGCCCGTAGGGTGAGATGATGTGATTTTTTTCTCATTAAACGAGAATTTATATTTTTAATTCTGCAGTAAAATTCGCGAAAAATTACCTTTGGCGCCCAACGCCGCAAAAATATGAACTTACTTTTGAGGTCTACCACGTGGCCTTCAACTAGTGTACGTGGTTCCTGGTCTTTTCATTATTATTGAAATGCAGTAACATTCTTTCTATTACAACTTTTTTTCTAACTTGCAATATGCAGATAAGCCTTCGTTCGTAGTGAGCAGTAAAGGCGCTGCCTTCGCTATCGTTTTCTATGAGTTGGCTTGGCTCGTCTATGGACAAAATATAGACGCCGGGGGCCAGCCAGCCATGACGTAGGTGTGTACTTGGAAAAAAAAACGCGGTACAACTATAAGAAAGGTCTGTACAACAACGCAAACTAATTGTACCAGTCTATTTACCTTTAAAAGTGGTTGGAACGATGACAGTATGGGTGGTTAATCACAGTTGCACTCCCTCCAGTGAAAGCAGCTTGATGGGTGGCTTTCATAATTTGCGAGGCGGGCTATCGGAATTGCTCTCACTTTTTTTAGAGGCTGTTCAGATCGAAAAATTCTGCTTACAAAATATCCACGCTCTTTTGGAAGCAACCACTGCAGGTGCAAACACTAGCGATGGTGAGCTTTGCGTTGCGCCATAAAGAAATTTAATCCATAAAAAGAGTTTGTCAGTACCTTTAAAGCGAACAGCCTTTTTTTTGCTTTTTTGGCCGTTTTCGTGGTTGGTCGGTGGTAAGTAGGTGGTCGATGGTCAGTATGGAGAACGTTCGGTATAGGTGGTCGGCGTGGAGAACGTTCGCTTGTTCGCTCTCTTTCACTCTCTCTCTCTCTTTTGTTCGCTCGTTCGTTCTGGTATTTCGTTTAAATTACCAATCATCGTCGACGTTTCTTGCGAATTTTTTTAGAAAGGTTTTACGTTTTTAGGTGGTCGGTGATTCGCGGTCGGTTGTCGTTGGTTGGAGGTCGCACTTCCGTCGCTGAGACAAGGGCGACGATGCAAAAGGCGTGTGATCTCGCACAGCCGAGTGTCGGGGCATGTTTGTCGCCGAACGCCAAGAGTAAATATCCTACGTAATTTGAAAAAAAAAATCATAATCCTTCCCCTGTCGAGGAAATGGGGGTAAGCGAAGCTTGGTAGCAAGACGACGCTGTCGCAAGCCTTCCGCTTCGTTTGCCCTAAACTCAGGGTCGGCGGCTCTTCGCTGACGTTTGGCCTCCATACATCGCGCTCTTCGCTGACGTTTCGCCTGGGCTTCGGAAGCCCTCACGCTAGAATCGGCACGTTGACGACGAGCCCTTTCCAGAGCGAGTACGCGGCGCCATTGCTCAAACGCAGCCTTCTCCTCGGTGGGAGGGGGGGCGCTGCGAGCGCGCGACGGAGTTAGACGTGTGGCGTATCGGCTCCGTCGATTTTCGGCTGGAGCCACGGCTCAACTCTCTCTACCCCAACAAGACCGACGTCAATCGACGCAGCAAAGCATCTGGACCACGAGGATACTAAATTTCACCAGGTGGGCCCACTTTTGAAGATTTTACGGCCGAAGTGCACCCGATCACGGGGGAGACGCCGTTACGGCGTTACGCCTAACGGCGTCGAACACCGACGCCCGGCGGCGTTGAACCGGTCTCCTGAGGCAAAATGGCGGCCGCCGCGTCATTCCAGAGGGGTTACGATCCCGACGGCATGGCCTGGACGACGGTTCCAACATCGGAAGCCCAAAATTCTGCTGTTCCGAAATTTCGGCACGAATCTCTCAATGAAGCGGTCGCGCGCCGCTCGCTTGTTCAATCCAAGGCCGCCATGACATCCGGCACACCGGCCGACAAAACGCAGCCTCCTGTCTCGCGCGCTGCAGGAAGCAAAGGCAAGGCCCTTACTAACTGGAAGCCTCGCCCTTTCCCAAAACCGGGCCCGGACGACTTCGTGGTCGTGCTCAAGCCACGCGAACATGTGTCGCTGCACCAAGCATTTTCGCAAAACCGCTACGGCGCCGCTTTTACAGCCTACCTCGGGCCCGAGGTGGCAAGGTCGGTTACGGTTATGCCGTCCCGTGAACAAAACCTCATCGTCATCCACACCCCGAACCCTGCGGCGGCAGATCGGCTCCTCGGGGAATTGTCCATACAAACCGAGAGTGGGGCGATTCCGCTCCACGGATACCTTCGACAAGACGGAGGCGATGTCTGCCACGGCGTCATCGCCGTCAGCAACACGGACACCACTGAATCGCTTCGGCAGCAGGTGCAATGGAGAGCAGGCACCATCGTCGAGGTGAGGAAATTCGGCGCTTCAAACAAAGCTCGGGTCACCTTCGCCGGGAGGGAGAAACCGCGTTTTGTGCACTATGAGAACATGCTCATCACAGTGCAAAACTACTACCGGACGATCCCGGCCTGCGGCCTGTGTGGGGCCGTCGGCCATAGAGCGGATGCCTGTCCCAACACGCAGCCGAGCATATGCGGACTCTGCGGGCAAGAAGCCCCGCTTGTGGAGGGGGTGCGGGCCCCTCACGAGTGTGTTCCGCGGTGCTCGGTTTGTGGCGGTGGACACGCCACAAATTCGCGGGAGTGTGCGGCAAAATTCCGCACACACAAGACGGCCGCCCCAAAGGGTGGGACAAATAATCAAATCGCGGCCAAGAAGAAGAGCCGTCATCTTGGCCCTCCCGGCGAGTCACGGGATGACAGCAATACCGAGAAGCCGGCGCCATCTACCGGAGGAGCCGGCAAACGAACGTCGATGCAGCCGCCACCACACGGCGACACTGGAAAACTGTCGACGGCGCCACCACGCGGCGAAGCCAGGGCCTGGGCTAACGCCGTGAAACACGGAACGCAGGTGAGCGGTACGGGCAGGACTGCCTCCTCCTCCCCTTCCTCCTCCCCCCCTGCAGCACGCAGTGCCGAGCAAACCAAAATAGCAGCTCTCGAGGGCCAAATTCAGATGCTGCTCAAGAAAATTACGCTCCTAGAATCGCAATCAAAACAGCTTACCACTCCCCTCTCTGCCCCCGCACCCGAGGCTATGGAGAGTGAGCCCGCGGCACCGAAGGCAGCACTGAGCGCGGAAGCTGCACTTGAGGCCCGTCTAGAGGCCCGCATGGACGCCCGTTTCAATGCCCTAGAAACTCAAATTTCCGCGGCCATCACCTCCGCGATCGCCAAAATGACCGAAACATTACCCACAATTGTCGCACAGCACATCGCACAATCCTCGCGTGGCGTCCGACGAACCGGCGGTCTTATCAAAGACGTGTCTGGCCGCTATCCCAAAACGTCGCGTCGCGTCACTGAAACTGAGCTAGACGACGAGGACAGCTGCTCGCTCTCCGGAATTGAGGATGCCCCCCTCCCCGCGAGTGCTGGCTCCGTAGCTGCGTCCCTACAACCGCTCTTTCACTTCAATGACCATGGCGGGCAGCCCTCAAGTTAGGCGCTCTCCCCGTATCAATTCGGCCACCCCCATCCAAATTACCCAATGGAACTGCCGGGGATTCCGCTCCCGCGTAAAGCGGGCGAACCTCCGGCTTTTCCTCTCAACATTCGCTTCACTCCCCGCGGTGGTTGCCCTCCAGGAGCCAGGGAGCGGCGCCACCCTTACAAACTATGTCACATTCCAACAGGACCCTTCTTCCTGTATATGCGTGCACAAAAATTACACAGCCAACCAGGTTGATTTGGAGCTGAATACTGAATATTCTTATGCGATGGTCACCCTTCTTCCGCTTAAGAAACAAAACGCACCATTACATATACTCAACATCTATTGTTCTCCCAAGTTAAAAAATGTAACTTTCGCAGCCCTCTTCAGTCGTGCCCTGAAGGCTGCGGGCAGGGACCCCCTGGTGATCGTGGGCGATTTCAACGCTCACAGCACACTCTGGGGGTACGTGCGTGAAGAGAAGCGCGGGCGCAAGTTGGCGGAACTTGCGTCCACGCTGGGCCTTACTCTTCACACCGACCCTGCACATCCAACGCGGGTGGGTAACTCCGTAACTCGGGACACGTGTCCGGACCTTACCTTCACCAAAAACATTAGACACGCAGAATGGGCCAACACCGAGGAAACCCTCGGCAGTGACCACTGCATACTCAACACCACCGTCCGAACCAAACCATTGGCAAGATCCCACGCCCAAGCCCGCTTACCCGACTGGACAAAGTTCCGGCAAAACTACACTAATTCGACCCCTATCCGCGAACAAGGTTACCACGCGTGGTCACAAGAATTGGTTACACACCTTCGTTGGACGGAGACTCAAGTTCAACTATCGGAGGCCACGCCGGAGGTGGACAACCACCTCCTGCACCTCTGGGAGGCGCGGCACTGCCTCGTCCGCAGATGGCGCCGCCAAAAACACAATCGGAAGCTTAAAATTCGCATCGCCGAGCTCACCCAACGAGCGGCAGAGTACGCGGCCCAGCTCGCCGACTCGAATTGGGTGGACCGATGCAACACGGCCGCTAGACAAATGTCTAGCCGGAGCACTTGGCGTCTCTTTCGCGCCTTGATCGACCCGAGTCAAACCAGAGCCGAGACACAAAAACATCTCCAACGGGCTATCCATGGCTTCGACGGAGACACCTCAAAATTAGCATGCAAACTACGCGATCAATACCTCTGTATCCAACATGACCCCCGAGGGCCAGCGTTCTCGTATGCAGGTTCCGAGAACGCGGAGCTGGATCAACCGTTCCGGCTCCATGACCTGAAGGCGGCCCTGACTAAAATGAAGCGAGGAACGGCGCCGGGAAGAGACAAAATAACAGTGAAATTACTTGCCAATCTTCCCGACCCAGCCTACGACGCACTCCTCGCATACATAAACTCAATCTGGCTTGGTGAGGCACCCCTCCCGATCGAATGGAAGACCGCTCTGGTCACTTTCATTCCGAAAGCCGGCAAAGCCATAAACACGGACAACCTCCGCCCCATCTCCCTCACGTCTTGTGCGGGAAAGCTGATGGAGGCCATGGTGCGAGATAGGCTGTCCGAGTTTTTGGAAAACCAAAACGTATTCGCAGACACCATGTTCGGGTTCCGCCCGCACCGGTCCGCGCATGATGTCCTCCTTCAACTAGACCGCGAAATTCTAAATCCCGTCGAATACCCCCTCAATGACAAGGCAGTACTCGCCCTCGATTTGAAGGGGGCTTTCGACAATGTCACACACGACATAATACTGACGCACCTCTCCCAAACCAACTGTGGACACAACACGTTTCAGTACGTTAGGCAATTTCTCGCCGACCGGCAATCGTATATCCGGATACAAGATGAAGAGCACGGCCCCTACCAATTAGGCACGAGAGGTACCCCGCAGGGCGCGGTCCTCTCACCTCTACTATTTAATTTGGCAATGATGAAACTCCCGGCTCAGCTGGAGAATGTAGGAGGCATACAGCACGCGCTGTATGCCGACGACGTTACCATCTGGGCTAAACACGGATCGGTAGGAGACATTGAAGCCAACCTGCAGCAAGCGGCGGAGATCGTGGACGCCTACGCCCGCCGCTGTGGCCTTCAATGCTCCCCTGCCAAATCGGAATTTGTGCACATTCACCCCTCGCCAAAGTGCACTACCAAAATTGAACTGTCCCTAGCAAACGGACCCATCCCAGAACACGATGAGATCAGAGTACTGGGTCTCGTTATTCATAAACACCGCCGAGTCGACACAACACTGGCCAAACTGCGCAGGGTGGGGGACCAGGTGGGCCGCATGGTCCGCCGGGTCTCCAATAAACGCGGGGGGTTACGGTGCAAAGACGCCTTGCGGCTGGCGCACGCATTCGTAACCAGTCGAGTCTTGTACTCAACTCCTTACCTCCACCTTCGCAAGTTTGATGTGAACGCCCTCGAGGTGGTTCTCCGCAAAATTTACAAGCGTGCTCTCGACCTCCCGGTCAACACGTCCAACCAGCGCCTCCTGGGCCTCGGAATGGTCAACACCTTCACGGAGCTCCGAGAAGCACACTTGATGAACCACTACACAAGACTCTCAAAGACGCCGTCGGGTCGCCGCCTTCTTGCCCGATTACACATACAACATCCAACACTAACGGAAGAGCGCGTGCGCATCCCCGAAATCTGGAGATGCGCCCTGCACGTGCGCCCTCTTCCGGCCAACATGACACGAGACGACCATAGTGGCCGGCGCCTCGCGCGGGCAGAAGCCTTGGCACGTCACTATGGGAACAAACATGGAGTATTCTACGTGGACGCCTCCGGCCCACACCATGGGGGTTGGTACACGGCCGCAGTCGTCCATCAAAAGACCGCGGGTGAACGGCCTTACGTTCAAAGCACAAGACATAACACATGCGGAAGAGGTGGCCATCGCGCTCGCCGCCGCACATCAGGACTCGCGGGTGATCATCACCGACTCGCAAGGGGCCTGCAGGAACATCGAAAAGGGCTTTATACCTTATTTTGCATACCGCATACTTCAAAGCAGCGATTATCTCGGGGCCCCCGCGTCCCGCACGATAATATGGACTCCCGCGCACACGGGTCTCGAGGGCAACGAAGCAGCTGACGCCGCTGCCCGCGCGCTTACTCTCCGGGCATCGCCCTCGCCTCCCCTCGATGCGGACTCCGAACCCAATCCGGCTTTTACCTTTAAGGAAATCACCCAACATTACCAATTCGGCCACGCAATCTTTCCTAAGCCCTGTAAGGGCCTCACGAAGGCGGAGGAGCGTTTACTCCTTCGCCTCTATACTAAAACACTGCTGTGCCCGGCAGTCCTAAAACATTTCGACCCTGCTTGCACAGGGGAGTGTCCACACTGTGGGGAAAAGTCTTCGGACATTTTCCACATGGTGTGGGCATGCCAATCCACCCCGCACCTTCCCCCTATACCCAACCCTATCCGGGAGGACTGGGAGGCGGCCCTGCTCGGCTGCTCCGACCTGGCGAGCCAGAAGGCCCTGGTCGTGCGTGCCCAAGCCGCGGCTATAGCCAATGGGCTTCTGTAATGAGGAGCCCACCTAGTATTTATAAGGAACGTCCCTTAAGGATCGGTCCACACCCTCCCTGTCAATACTTTGGCCAATAAAGTTTTTCAGTCAGTCAGTCAGTCCTCGGTGGGACGCACTACGCGCGTACTTCCCATCCGAACACCGAAACTGATATGAGGCAAGGGAAGCCCGGCGGAGCGCGGGCCAACCGCTTTCCTCAACTTTCCCTCCCCGCGACACACCAAACGACCCTGAGTGGTCGCGCACGTCACGTGATCCTGCGCCGGCGCACCTTTCTCCGCCCCTGCTCTTTCTTTCTTACCTTCCTTCTTTCTTTCTATCTTTTTGTCCCTGGCTAATACCCGCATATCTATGGCCCATACCCACAAATAAAATGAGAGTAGGCAGGCGTTGTGCCCCATCCGGTGGCAGTTGCCAGCCTGCTCCTCGCTTTCCCTTTCCTGTCAAAAGTGTATGGTTTGAAATCAAATAATAATAATAATAATGCGGGCATGCGCCGCATATGACTTCTTGCGTGACTACGCCGCCACCGAAATCTGTAACGCAACTTAAGCTTCGCTTGAAAAGAAAACCTTCAATGTGAACGCAGTTCCTAAAGACTTATATGAGTTCTAGATTTGATATTTGCAAATAAAATTTTAGTCCAATCTCATTAAACATTTTCCCGTGGGGCTTGTTAGGTTTAGAACGCGGCTACATTATAAAATGCCTTCTTATGTATACACGTGTAAGCGAACGGCCGATGCCGCCGGCACATGCTGTCGCTGGGGAGATGTGGGCCGTCTGAAGGTTTGGATATGGCTACAGTGTTGTAGAAGCTTTTCTAGTGGGCTCACTCGCCCATCCTTCCTACGCTCTCCACTGAAGCGGCCGCTGTCGCCTGCCAATGCGCCCGCTAGAGGCGCTGCAGCAGCTTCCTCCTGAACTCGCCAGTTCGTCCGCCCGTTTCGCTGTCTCGCGTGCGGGTGGTTATTTGTTCATATATGCTGCAGGAGATGGGGAGATTCTCCAGAAAATCTGTCTTGTTTTTATTCACTTGGCGAAAGAAAGTTCATTATTACCGAAGCGAATCAAGGCCAAAGTTCTCTTGCTTGTGCTTCGTGCCGAAACCTCGGCACCAGGACGTTCAATGTGACTTCACGGATTTCAACGTATCTCCTCGTTTTCTGGCTGCTTTGGCGCAGGATGGGTTATCGGGGCTCGCTAGCTTGAGTCCCTGGTTCCTTCATACTGGCAGTATAGAACTTTACCGGTTATCGATTGACTAGACCGGAGTATACGCTGCCAAAATCTGTGACGTGGCATGCAGGTGCGGGAATGTTGGCGCCACCCGTCTTTTCTCGTGCGTGTGTGTGTGTTTTCTGGCTTACGAAGGCTCGGCTACATACACTGAGTGTGTTGCCATTGCAGAAGCTTATGTTTACTGATATACGCTTCTGTTACTGCTTCCCGTTTATGTTACTAATTAGTAGGGGTGTGCGAATAGTGATTTTTGAGACCAAATCGAACACGAATCAAAATAGTGCCAAAAGCGAATCCAATCGAATTGAATGTTGAGTACTTTCCAAATAGTTTTCGAATAATGAATAGCCGTTATTAAAATTTATATTAACCGATGTTCACATGCTAGTATCTTCAAGTTCGCAAGCTTCTGCCATTAGGCTACGTAGTACGCTATGAAGCGCTGTTTATTGAGACCTGAAGAAGTCACCGGAGCAACGGTAGCACTTCGCACATGCATACGCTTGGCGTGCTCGTTTGTGT